>NC_053431.1:95492944-95792944 GCF_007990345.1 Gossypium hirsutum | reverse complement strand
GAACGATTACAACGGCTATTCGATTACTTTCTCTTTTTCCTTATCCGAATTTGCCCATCTATGCTCTTGAGCTTAAATTCAACAATTTTAAACTTAGTCATTATTCGACTATTCAAGCATCACTTTCAAAATATAATATATATGACTTCCACACCTACAGATCATAGTAAGCTTATAAGAAATCAATAAGCAACTCATTAACAAATTTTTTTGTCAATGTTTACCACATAATCAAAATTTTACTGTAAGTTGTCGTCCTAAGAAACAGTCACTAAATCATTTATAACTGGAGCTACTAAACCCCAAATCAATTGCCGTTAATTTTTCCTGAAAATAGACTAATATATCTTCTATCCA
This sequence comes from Gossypium hirsutum, assembly GCF_007990345.1. Lineage (NCBI taxonomy): Eukaryota > Viridiplantae > Streptophyta > Magnoliopsida > Malvales > Malvaceae > Gossypium > Gossypium hirsutum. Next base: position 95,792,587 of record NC_053431.1, on the reverse strand, counting down.
TAAAATTTTTAGAATTTTTGGTTTTGCCAATCAATACCAGATTTTTCTTAAAGTTTCCCTTATTTCACTGTTTGACTAATCTGACCACTCTTCACTACAAATCAAATTTCTCATTGTACAGAATTCAAAATATGTTATCGTTTATTTCATTTGAAACTAGACTAATTAAGGAGTCTAAGCATATAAATTTCATATTATGACCATTTTGTTACAATTTATAATTATTTTATAAAAACAGAACAGAGGACCTAGAAGTCATTTTGACCCTGCCTCACATCACTTCAAATATCTCATTATCGGCAATTCTTTTGCTTACAAGGTTTCTTTTATAAGAAAATAGACTTATTAAGCTTTAATTAAATAATTTATTCAGCTTCTAACTCAACTCCCACAATTTATGGTGATTTTCCAAAATCACGTTACTGCTGCTGTCCCAAGCAGATTTATTACCAATTCATTCTTTCACACATTCTTTGCATGCATGTTATTTAAACATGCATATCACCAATCAATCATCACATATCTATAATTTCACTTAAGCATAATCTCTATTTCATCATTTTAAAACATTCAACATCAAAATTTCTTTGCATTTCATACTATAGCCGAATGTATAGCTCATTAAAAAGAAATTTATTCATGTTCCTTTTCAGCCATAGTACACACATCATGTTAGCCAATTTTCCCACTTAGCATCTAATGCACATATATGCTCATTTGTTTGGCTCAACTTCACCTATCTACCATTATTCATCAAAAGAACATGAAACAACAACCATTCTCTTTAACATCTTCCATAGCCGAATACTCATATCACCACCAACTTCAAAATTTTGGCATGGGCTAAGTAAGGGACTTAGTATCTAGCTTAAACTATGCTAAAATTTCAAAAACTAACATGCATTTCTTACCTTAATTCTAACTCAAAGGTGACCAAATGGTTGAGCTTTTTCCTTTCTTCCTCTCTTAGTTTTGGCTATCAAGAACAAAGATGGACAAGCTTTTTCCCTTTCATCCTTTTGTTAACTTATTTATTCTTATTTTATGATAACAAAGCCATTAAATTGATAGTGCTAAATTTAAAATGCACATTCTATTCATTCCCATCATGATGGCCGGCCACTACACATAAAATGGGAGGTTTGATATGCAAATCCTCCTATTTTGCTCTACAAATTATTTGGCCACTACAAATTAGCCTATAGCATTTTCAGAAATTTTCACATAAGTCCTATTTCATAATTTCACTCACAGTTGACAAAATCAAAGCATGAAATTTTCACACATTCACTTTCACATGTAATAATCACAGAATATAACATTTAACTATTTTTGTGACTCAATTTTGTGGTCTCGAAACCACTTTCCGACTAGGGTCAATTTAGGGCTGTCATAAAAATAGCTTAAAAATGGTCAAAAATCATGTTTTCACACGGCTAAGACACATGGGTGTGTGCCCAGGCCGTGTGGCAAAGTTAGAATTGTCCACAGGTTAGTCCCACGGTCGTGTGAGCAAAACAGATCTGCCCACGAGCTAGCCCCACGGCCATGGGAGCCCCACGGGCAGGCCACATGGTCATGTCCCAGGCCACACGGGCGTGTGCCCCTATCTTCAAGGAAAAATTTCCAAAGTTGCCAGTTTAGTCCCAAATCACTTTTAAAACATGTATGGGGCACCGTAGACCCATATTAGGGACTTTATGATGAAATTTGAGAAGAATTGATCTGGAATGCAAAATTTATGACTCGGTTTTTTATAAATGTTAATGTATAAGTCTGGTAATGCCTCGTAACCTTATTCCGGTGACGGATATGGGTTAGAGGTGTTACATGTTATACCTCATCATAAAATATGTTTGATTAAACTGCTAACTTTCATCAATGTTCATACATCACATAATCTTTATAAGGTATTTTGCTATTCGATATATCAGGTTATAACTCGTATTACTTGTTGCGTCATTGGCCTTTTCAAATGAGCACTTTACTATGAAGTCTACTAGTACTTGTCATTTTATTGTTGTTTGTGAGGTGAAGTTTACCCCGAATTCAACGAGCTCGATACTCCACTTTTTTACTCTTTCTAAGGTGTTTGCTTTGAATAGCACATCTTTTATAGGCTGGTTAGTAACTACAACGACTAGATGGGCTTGGAAGTACAGTTGTAATTTGCAAGCTGCAATAATCAAGACATAGATAAAATTTTCCATTTTTGTGTACTTTAGCTCATCGTTTTGAAGTACCTTGCTAAGATAGTATACGTGAAATTGCCAGGCACTCTCTTATTTAAACAATACTGATGTGACCATCTCTTCCGAGGTGGCCAAGTAGAGGTAGAGTGTTTCTCATTTTTGAGGTGACTTCAATAGTGAAGGGGAGATGAGATACTGTTTCAATTTTTCGAAGGCTGTTTGACATTCTTTGGTCCATGAAATAGATGTTCTTAGAGCCTTGAAGAAAGGGAGGCATTTGTCCACCATTCTAGAGATGAATCTATTAAGTGCCACAACTCTGCCTGTTAGGCGTTGAATTTCTTTTATAGTTCGTGGGGGAGGCATTTCCATGATGGCCTGAATCTTTTCTGGATTCACCTATATTTCTCTTTTAGAGATTATAAAGCCTAGTAAACTACCGGCTTGCAGACTAAAATCACACATTTCTGGGTTTAGCTTTATTTCGTGAGCTCTAAGTACTGCGAACGTTTCTGATAGACTTCGCACATGCTCTCCCATTGACTTATTTTTCACAAGTATATCGTCCACATAGACCTCTAGGTTGCACCCTATTTGATTTTTTAATATCCTGTTCACTAGCTTCTTGTAGGTAGTGCCCGCGTTCTTGAGACCAAACGGCATGACCTAATAGCAAAAAAGACCCTCTTCAGTGATGAAGGTTGCTTTTTCTTGGTCATCCTGGTCTAGTAAGATCTAATTGTAGGTCAAAAAAGTGTCCATGAAACTCATGAATCGGTGGCCTGCGGAGGTGTCAACTAGACGATAAATCAGGGTTAAAAGAAAGCTGTCCTTGGGGAATACCTTGTTGAGGTTTGTGAAGTCGATGCACATCCTTCACTTACTCCTCGCCTTCTTTATCATTACTACATTTGAGACCTAATCTGTGTATTCCTCCTTCCTGATAAACCCTGCTAATAGCAACTTGGCGACCACCTGCCTTACTACCTCAACCACTTGCGGTTCGAATTTTCTTCTTTTCTACTTTACTGGCTTTGCTTTGGGGAGCACATTTAACTTGTGCACGATTATTTATGGGTCTACACTTGGCATGTCCGCTGCAGACCAAGCGAAGACATCCAATTTTTTCTTAAGCACTTGATTAACGTGTTTTTATCGTCTTCCTTTAATAGTGACGATATCTTGATCGTTCTCTCTTCATTGTCGTAGAAGAGCTACAGAGTTTCAGTATGCTCTTTAGCTTCGAGTTTTTTGTTCATATGCTCGTCTCTTACATCTAAACTGTCCAGGTTTAGAACTTGGCTTGCGAATTTAGCTTCTTGCAAACCCTGCCCCTCAATTATGGGTTCCCTTGTTTGCTTGACAAATAGCATGTGGCATTGCCTCACTGTGCACTAATCAGATCGTAGGAAATCGACTCCAGTCTTTGTTGGAATTTGGTTTTCATGTAAAAGGTTGTCACTACCATCATTGCCATTTTCATTATTGGTTTTCCAAAGATAGCATTGTATGTAATCGGGTGGTTCACTACATAAAACTGGAAATACTCTATGGTCGTGTGCTCGTCGTCCCCTAAGATGATTGGCAGGGTGATTAAGCCATTTACCTCGACTAGGTGGTTTGCAAAATCGTATAGCGGGCTAGCTTTGAATAACAATTGCTCTTTTAGCCCTATCTTTCTGTATGCTTCCCAAGATAAGACCTCCACCGCATTTCCGCTATCGACATGTATTCTTTTGACTTCAAAGCCGGCAACCGTTGCCAAGACTACCATCAGGTCATTTCTCTTCTTGTTGCAGACCGAATCTTCGTCCTCACTACTGAATTCAACATTCCACATTTCTTCTCATCGCGGCCTCTTTGGGGCACTAATTGACATCACACTTCTTATGTGTGCTCGTCTCTTTGTTTTTGAGCCTACGCAATTATCGTCAGTACCCACGATCACATGGATGATGCCTCGCGCATTTTGTTTGCCTTTGGGGTTGCCTCTCGATCTCTGGCCCTATTACGAACCACTTTGATTGACGAATTCAATGAGTTCACCATTTCGAACTGCTTCGTTTATGGCACCAATTATTGAGTAATATTTTACTCGCGTATTATTAATATAAGTATCAGGGTATTTATACATGTTGTTATTGATACTATGACAGCTCATGATAGGACCCTACTATTTTGTTTTGACTTTGTTGCCCCTTGTACTGACATTCTCTGCAAGCTTCAGGTTTGTTGGGCACGTGTCTACGGAGCATGCGGTCCTTTCTACTCTTGGGATTGGCATTCAGGGCGAGCTCCGTACCCGCTAGATGCATGCCTAGATAGCCTTTGGAGCATGTAACACCTTCTGTAAGTTCCTTGGGTACATGCGAGGTGAGATTATGACCTTCATTAAGTCCCCACGAGCTAGGACTATAACATTATATTGCAAGTTGTTCCTGCGATCTTGCCCTATGAGCTCGCGCAAGGTTCCTGCGAGCTAGGTCTATTGCGTTGCCTTGCGATCAGGTTTGCCTTGTTGTCCTCTCTTGGTCGAGTCATGGGTCAGAGGCTCAGATCTTTTTTAGGGTTCAAGTCTCAGGCTATTGACGTATAACAATACATTATGATATTCGTGTTATTTCATATTCAACATGATTTGATTATTTTATCAAGTATTTATGTTGTGTCTCGTATTTTATTGTAAATTTATTTACTTTTAACTCTAAATTAACTTATCTTAACATTACATTAAATTATTACATCTATCGTATATTAATATTTTGAAAAAACTTTAATCTAATTTTCTAAAACTTACTATTTTAGTCCAAAAATCTTAAACAAATTGTTGAAAAAAATGGTGGTAGTTAAAGGCTTTCTATTTTAATTAAATAAAAATCAAACTAGGTAGGTATTTTGAATGCTTTGTATTTTAATTAATTTTCAATATCCTTCTACACGTTTGTTATAGATTTGTCAAAAAATGAAAAAGGTATGCAGAAATTATGGCAATAACTTGGAAAGTGAAATAGAATTTAATGAACATGATTTGTACCTTAACTCTTAATATTCAATTTCATAAACCTTAATAATCAAACTAAGATTATGCCCTCCATCGGTTTCAAAACGCCCACTTTCAACTCTAATTTAATAAAATATATAAGTTTTAAATTCCAATCTCTATTATTATTTTGCAAATAATTCACAACTGTTAGTACATTGACTTTTTTCAAAGGCTTGATAAAAGGGTAAACTATACAAAATGTCCTTCAATTATAATTTTTTATTTTATTTTAGGCTTTGCAATTTAAGCATCCATGTTACATAGGTCGGTTATTTGCGTCACTCCCGTTAAATTCACAAACAACAAGTTCATGTGGCAATTAATAAAATCTGTATAATAACAAATTTAACCCTCAAATTTGACATATTATATCGATTTAGTCATGATTTTAAAATTTTAACCCTCAAAATTTACAAATATTCTCATTTTGACCCTAACTCTAAAAATTTAAAAGAAATATATAAAAATATTTTTAAAAAATATAATAATAAATTTAAATTTTATATAAAAATAAAAAATATTATTGACAACAAATAATAATATATAAAAATAAATAAATATTTTAAAAAATATAATATAACTAATACAATTATTTTTATTTTATATTAATATTAAATTTAAATCAAATTGAGAACATTTATAAATTTTGAAGGCTAGTTTTAAAAAAAATTATGACTGAATCAATATAATATGTAAAAGTTTATGGCTAAATTTGTTATTATACCAATTTTTTAACTACCATATTAACTTGGCATTTGTGATTTTAATGAGAGTGACCAAAATGACTGAACTATAATGTGGATAATTAAATTGTAAATTTTTTATTTTGAGTGCCTAAAATGAAAATTTTTTATAATTAAATGACTATTTGTATAGTTTACCCTTGATAAAAAATTTGTTCAAGTAAAGTTATTTCAAAAAGGTGTTATGATTTCCTTATTTAAAGAAATATGCAATAGATGGAAGTTTATTTGATGAAAATCTCTTTTTCTTTCATGCCATATTAATTGCTTAAATTGAAAAAAATTTTAGTGTTGTAATTCGATAATAGTAGCTTGGATTCATAAGTCTACAACTTCCTATATATTGAAGACTTGGAGTTTTTTTACTTGATCATTGTGTTTTTGTTATTTATTTATTATAATATATGTACTTTTAAAAGCTATTTTTTAGATTATATTTTTTAGGGTTCGTCTTGAAATCTATGAGTATCAAGTTCAAGGTAATGTTAAATCATCACACGAGTGAGTAAATGACTGCAAGGTACAATCAGCTGAACCTTAACTCCATGAGTGTGAAGTTTAGGGTTGTAAAGTTTGACAAGGAAATTTTATTTACCTATCAGCTTAACTAACCCATTTAATATACAAAAGTTGACAACCATAGAAGTTAGCTTTCTCTCCTATATATACATGGTTGGCTGATCCGTTTCTTTTCACTTCCCACCGAAAATCATCTTAAACTCTCCAAAAAAACATGTTATTTGCTACTTTTTAGAGAGAAAAAAATGATCGCTTTGAGCTTTCAAGAAGAACACACAACAAGCCATACTATGGTAAAATTTTCAACTTACATTTTTAAAAGTTTTTGTTATATTTACAAAAACATTTTTAAGACTTTATGGAATTAAATATTATTTTTTGTGATATTTTGAAGAGCATAAAGATCAAGTTGTTTGTTCTTAACATGATCTAAAATTCTCGAAGCAAGATGGACTCATCGTAGACCGCTTAAAGAGTGTTGGTTTATATGTGGCATCTATAATGATAGTTTATTATGATATCGGAGTTGCTTTCCACCTTATTAAAAATTGAAACTATAGAGATTGGAAACATATACATTTAATTTTCCAAACAGGAAAAATGATTATAATGCTGGAATATGCCATTTTAATAATTACCATTCCAATCAATGGATAGGGGGTAATCAAAATGAGTAGTATCGACATGGAGTACGAGTGTGCTCAGTTGTTGGATGCCATGTCATATAAGGATAATGAGAAGGATGAATTAGATGAGAATCAATTGAAATGCATATAGTTGGAGAGGCTTGTCAAACCAATCCCTCCATCACATACAATTGTGGAGAAGATTAACCAATATGCTAGAGCTTTGGATGCTATGGATAGTAAGAAGAATATTGCTACCAGTTTCCAGATGAGTCTAGCAATAAGATCCATACCATGTATCTTCCTCTATTGGAGTCTTTTGAGACAATTGGTACATTTAGTTGGGGTTCAACAATTCTGGAATATCTATATAGAGTGTTTTATAAGGTAACTCGAGAATCGATTGATGAAGTAAACAGTTGTTGCATGCTTCTGTAAACATGAGTATAGATACAAATACCATAGTTAGGGCTTAGTCCTTCACAAACCATAGAAGATTCCTCTCAATAGAAGGTAAAACTATAATCTTGCATGATGTCTTAAAATGTATTCAATTACCAATATTTATAATCTCCTCTTACACTAAATATTTGAACAAATTTATGGGTTACTTGGATCATAAATGTTATAGGAGGTACCTGACTTGGATGTAATAAGAAATTGATTAACCAGACAATGAAAAGGTATGTTGTTATATTCGCACTTAGTAAATTCATTATTTCAATTAATGAATATAATTGTATTTGTATATATTTGTCATTTCTGTGGATATTGTACCTAGAAAATGTGATGTTTGTCATCATACCTGAGACAACTTTTGAGCTATATGCATTATTCAAGGTGTTTGAGCTATATGCATTATTCAAGGTGTGTGTTCCCATAATTTGTTTTGACATCATAGAGTGGCAGCACCCTAGAAAAGAACCTATTTTGATAAATAACTTATGGGAATATATATTATAATAAATAAGTAAAAAGGCTTCTCCAGTCCCTTTCAATTATAAATTTGAGCAAATTAATCCCTCTAAAAAATTAGAGCAATTTAATCTCGGTCAATTTTAAAAGTGAGCAATTAAGGACAATTAATCACGACGTTAATGTCTTTCGTCAATTGTGCATAATTTTGATTGGTATAATAACAAATTTAACCCTCCACGTTTACATATTTTGTTAATTTGATCTTGATTCTAAAAAACTAAACAAATTGAACCTCAAGATTTACACATTTACAAAAACATTGTGGGCTAAATTTGTTAAATTATGACCAAATTGATAAATTGTGTAAATTATGAGAGCTAAATTTGTTATTATATCAATCAAATTTGTGTAAAACATTAACGTTTTGATTAATAGTCCTTAGTTACTCACTTTCGAAATTGACAGGGGTTAAATTGCTCAAATTTTTTAGAGGGATCAATTTGCTCAATATCTAAATGGAGAGAGATTGGAGAGATTTTTTACCTAATAAATAATATATGAAAAAATACAATTATCAAGTAAAAAAAAACATGAATTTATAGATGAGTTAGAGAGAGCACTAATTTGATGATTAAAAAAGAAGTTGTTTTGAGTGCAAAATATGTTGTATTTGTAAAGGAAAAAAAGGCTTAGCTAGAGAGTGAATTTAGATAATTACATAGAAGTGAAGCATGATTGAGTTGGAAATTAAATAACATCCTGTATTATTAAATTAATATGAATAAAATATGCAAGCATAAAAAGATTTAAATTACATAACCAATTGGTATCTTCATAGTACTTTATTTTTCTAGTACTAATTATTGATCAGTAATTCAAACTAACATAAACCAATCTATTTCCTAGGCATCCTCTTCTACAATATTAGAAAGGCAGTAACCCACCCCTAGAATACGCGTGCATTGAGTCAGGCTGATGTAGCCAATGACAAAGGGGTTTTTGTATTTTGGATAGGAAGCCAATGACAGTTGATGCTTGAAAATGGGGCCATAATATAAGTTAAAAAATGGAGTCGCATCGCAATCATTATGTTTTGCCAACAAGAGCTTATCCTAGCGCAAATTATAGTGTAAAGCATTGTCTTTTTCTTCCAACAGCAACAGAACTTGAAAGTTAGGCAAAGAATATCACAAAGGTATTTGATTTTATATGCAGTGGAAGTACTGTGGACCTAAGGCCAGTGCTTCAAGGCTGGAAAGTTGGTTAACTTTACAACATTTCCGACCCTACTACGTCACCCCCATTATGCCATCTTTGATTTTGGGCTTCTTCTATGTGCTTCGCTTGGGTTTTTGAGCATATTTTCATAGTGTTAAACTATAGCGTGGGCCTTTTCTTTTTACTCGAATCTCGATTATCCCAATACCCAAATGGCTTTTACATATATCATTCACGCAACACCGCAGATCTGCAATTCCTAACATAATAAAAGAACCGGAGGTTGCAATAAATGTAGGGAGAGAGGGTAAAAAAAAAAAAGTAATTACCCCAAATTCAAATCATATTTTATTTAAAAAAATTATAATATATTAATATAATATTAATTAGCCAGATTTAAATGATATCTTTAATAACATTTAGGCTTAAAGATGTAAAATGTTTTTAAACTTTAAAAAAAAAAAATTAGGTTTCTCTTTTTTTTTTCACTCAATTGAATACTTAAATTTTCAAAATATATAAAAAAAAAGCCTTCAAACTTTTTTCAAAAAAGTAATTAAGCCCTTACATTTTCTTCACTCAATTAGATACTTGAACTACCAAAATAGATCAAAAACACTTTTAAACTTAAAAAAAAAACAATTAAGTCCTTTTTTCTTTTTTGCACTTAATTGGGTGTTGTAACTGCTAGTCGCTAGCCTTTTTTAATACATTTTAGTAGTTTAAATACTCAATTAAGTGAAAAAAATAGGGGTTTAATTGCTTTTTTTTTTAAGTTTGAGAGTTCTTTTTTTTATGCATTTTGGCAGTTCAAGTACCTAATTAAGTGAAAAAAAAGAAGAAGTTTAATTACTTTTTTTTTGAAAAAGTTTAAGGGCATTTTTTTATGCATTTTAAAAGTTCAAGTACCCAATTGAATGTAAAAAAAATAGGGGCTTAATTACTTTTTCTTTTTTTTTTTAAATTGAGAACTTTTTACACCTTTAAACCTAAAATTTACTAATGTAATTTCATTCGAAATAATTTTCATTTAATAAAACATAATTAAATTATTTTTATATAAAATCTAAATAGTTTATGGAAATAATATTTTAACTAAATTTTATTATTTTTATTTCACTAGGAATAAAACTAACTTTATTAAAATTTAAAAGAAAATATTGTTATAGAAAATCAATTTAGTAAAGATTATTTCATATTTTATATTTGTTAATGTTATAGATGAAAAGTTATTATAATTGTTATAAAGGATGACTGTTATAGAAATGTCTTAAATTGACTTCTCTCAAAGTATCAATAGTATTTTTATCAGGTTATCCGTTAATTTAATTATTAGCTTGGGCATTAAATGTTAACTCAAATACAACACGATAAATATTTAAAACATATGTATCAAATTGTGAATACCTATACACCTGCTAAATGAACAATAGGTTTCTAACAAGTTAAAAAAAATGTAATCTTCTTAAATTTTGTTTACATTGTCTAAATTGATAGCTAGGCTTGTTGAGGAGAAGTCAATTCCTTGAGAGAAATTTACGAAGTGTTGTTAGACGAAAGTTGACGAATCCTTCAACCGTCAATATTGTCTTTGTTGGTGGGGGGATAGAGAGCCTACGTGCTTAAAAAAACTACTTGAAAAGGCAACGAGTTCAATAGGGTGAAAATGCCTTGTCAGGTGCTTGAGAAGCGCCTACATGGTCACCCACTAAGAAAATCTCAATATTTACAATTTGGTGGGGATTTGAAACCATGTCTCCTTAGACTGTCTCTTCAAGCACTCAAGCTCTTGTTAAAGTCAAGAGACAAAATCATCATCAAGGACAATACCGATTTGTTGAGGAGTTTGTCAACTCTCGACGAACAACACATTACAGAATTGTCCCGATGAATTTGACCTCCCCTAAAAAAGGCTAATGTAATGTATTGATTGCTATAATATTGATATTTTGAAAGTTTAATTAGAGCATTTGATTTAATAGATCTTAAAAAATTTAAGAGAAATAAAAAATTAGTATAAATTAGAATTTTAATTATATTAACCTTTGTATTTTGTAACACAACATATTTTTATAACAATAATATTTGATACACTGTTAATAGAGTTTTTAGACTTCATAAATAAGATTAGAGGTACGACAAATATTTTATAGATGCATAGTAAAATATTAAAAAAACACAACAATTTTTGAAAGCTAGAATAAAAAAATACATTTAAATACTGCACCAAACTTTATTATTGGCTATGAAGTTCAATTTGGAAAAAGTTTGCCCAATGGTAGTTGCGTTTATGATATATTATGGATTATTATTCTATATGTGAGTTGGCTTTTTCTGGAACATACATGCATTAATTTTTTTTAAATAATAGGATTAAAATAAACTATATTATTAATCATTAAATCATGAGTAAACTATACACCCAAGCTTTTCTAGATAACCAACTCCTACAAGCTATGGTAATGCAAGAGAGGAATATAGGCATCAGTAATCAGGTCAGCTCAGCATCTCCATTGCTTGAAATGCCATCTTTATTACAGATAGTGCAGGTTAACCTAATTATATGGAGCCATTCTACGATACCATGGGGTGCATCCACAGGAGGTTCTGTAAACTTCATATCCTATGGGAAGCTCTTAGTTTTTTAGCAGCAAATTAGAAGCACGAAATCCTAGTCAATCCCTACGTTCAAAATGACATTGAGCTAAGAAGCTTCTAGCAGGAATGAAGCACAACTGCAACTTGAAACACATGGCCTGTGTTGAAGTCGTAATCAAACTAAAGTGCTTCGTGGCAAGTATTCATGCTGGATCAGAACATTTCCCAAATAACTTACATAAAATTTATATGAAAGTAACTCAAATCTTAAAATTTCGATTTTCAAAACTTCAATATCATTGAATCTGAAAATTAATATTTAAATTAAAAAATAACCAATCGGAATAAAAAACCAAATCAACTGATGTGAGGTAACCAATTATTTTAGTGTGAATAATGATGATCCTAATTATAGGGGAAGTGCATAGTTTATATGATTAGTAGTAAAGTAATTTTGTTGGTATAAAAGTAATATTTTTTTAAGCGGCAGTGGCTATGGGCATGCAATGATTGGTTGGAAAGAGAAAGAACATGCTGGTTCATGCTTGTTCAGCCTAATCGTCACAAATGGCAAAGATTGGTCCCATTAAGCTAAAAGATTGGACGATCCTCAAACAAAACTACCCCACAGCACTTAGAAATCAACTGTCCCTCAACTACCCCCACAATCTCAGACCACTGTCTCTGAGATGGAAAATGAGCCTTTTCTCTCCCTCCAATCAAAACCTCAACTTCGACCCACTGTTGCAGACGACCATCATGGCACACCATCAGAAATCCAAGACAACTCACAAATTCAACGCCCTTCAAAGAAGCATGGTTCTCTCCATCGATGTAAAACGGCTCCAGCCATGGCTGTCATGCGTGACCGGAAGCCTAAAACACCCCAACTGCCTAAACCAAAATCCGAGTCCAGCACCATTATCAGGCAAGCTTTTTTCTTGCTATCCCTTTACTTGTTGCTCGGTGTTGCTATTTACTCTTTCAACAGAGATGAATTCTCGGGTATCGAGACTCACCCGGTTGTTGATGCTCTTTACTTCTGTATAGTCACCATGTGTACCATCGGCTACGGTGATATAACCCCTTTAACCCCAGCTACCAAGATCTTCGCTTGTGTTTTTGTGTTGGTTGGTTTTGGTTTCATAGACATATTGTTGAGTGGGGTTGTAAGTTATGTCCTGGAATTGCAAGAGAACATGATTTTGACTGGTATCCACATCAAGAAATCGCAACAAGGGTTTTCAGCTAGGAACTACATCGTTGATGTAGATAAAGGAAGGATGAGGATAAGGCTTAAGGTTGGGTTAGCACTTGGGGTCGTGGTGCTGTGCGTTGGAATTGGAACCTTGATGTTGTACTTCTTGGAGAACTTGGACTGGATCGACTCGGTTTACTTGTCGGTTATGTCTGTTACTACGGTTGGGTACGGAGATAGGGCATTTAAGACCCTGCCTGGAAGGTTGTTTGCGGGTGTTTGGCTATTGATTTCAACGCTGGCTGTGGCTAGAGCCTTTTTGTATTTGGCTGAAGCTAGGGTCGATAAGCGGCATAGGAGGATTGCCAAGTGGGTGTTGCATAGAGATATCACTATTCAGGATTTACTAGCTGCTGACATCAATAACGATGGCTTCATCAGGTTGGATTTCAATCCTTTTTAGCTATTTTTCTATGAATATATGACAATTAATATCTATTTTTTCTTGAAAATTGTGGTTGCAGTAAATCGGAGTATGTCATTTACAAGCTGAAAGAGATGGGGAAGATTGGGGAGAAAGATATATTGCAGATATGTGATCAGTTCAGCAAGCTGGACACAAATAACTCTGGGAAACTAACTCTTCCACAGCTCTTAGAAAATCGCTTGTGATATTTTTCTGCAGATAAGCTTAATTTATAACTTATATTCTTTTGGCTAGAGATTCTAGAGGTTATCATTTCATTCTTGGATGAGCATTGAATGGGAAATTTTATGCACATTCAATCTAGAAGATCTCAATTCTATACTTTTCTCAAGCCGCTGTGATATGAAAAAGAAAATGGAATTAGCAAAAAGATAGAATGGGCAACTAGATGCTTCTGATATCATTAGTGTCTGAAATCTGAATTGTAAATCTTTGTTGTCAATGTATTCATTATCCAGACAATGGAATACAATGGAAAGTAAATATATTTCTAAATGATGTTTCCCTTTTACCCTTTCTTTCTTTGAATTAGCTGCAGATAAATAACCACTTGTCCAGAAAATATATATGTAAAGAGATGGGTTGAGGATTGAGAGTGGTCTTTGAAGTTTAAAACTTGGAACTTTTGCAATGAAGCAGCCAGTGAAGATCCTGGCTTGGGAAATCCCAGGGCTGCTGTTTGTTTTGGTAATTCAAGTACAATAATAACTAAAAAGAACCAAAAGAAACAGAATACAAGGTGCAGTAATTGACTTGTTAATGAGTTTTGTTCTATTTTCTTTGGAACTAGCTAGAGAATATGATTCCTATTGCTGGCGACTGTTGTTTAGTATTCGTTTTCTTTATACTTAAAGTTGTTTGCGACAGTTGATTCAGTGGGCGAAGAGTTGTAGATAAGTGAATGAGGGAAGGTGATCAGAATTTGGATTCTTTGAGGAGATTGGTATTTGAGAATAAACAGAGAGGTAGCAAAGACTATAAGGAAGAGAATTGTCTGTAGATTTTTGAAGGGGCATCTCAGTCATTCCCAAGATGCCACACGTTGTCCCGTATTAGTTTCATACATCTTGGAACCCAGTTGGTCTATTGATGTCCTGATCTTGTAGGTATGAGTTGTCATATCAAAACAATAGATATATCTGATGTGCAGGTGGCAGATTCTTTCCACGTCAAGAGTGTGGTCCTTAGTCCTTACTGTGTGAGTCTGTGAAGTTTTGGGCTCGCAAAGTTACGTGCTCGTAGGGTTTTGATCTAGTTCTTAGGTCACAAAAAGATTCTAGTCTACGGCGTTGAGCAACGAGGTTGGCAGGAGATGAGGGGAGCTCGTGTAAGTATAACACTTAATTTTGATTTAAACTAATCTAGTGTTCTTTTTTTTTTTTTGACGAATCTAATCTAGTGTTCTAATTTGTTGTAAATGGGGCAGATTAAACCCTGAAGCACAAGGTCACAGGGGCGTATGACAGAGTTGGGATAGGGATGCACCGCCGAGTCAATATCTTTCTGCAGTCGAGAAGAAGCTATACTTTTTTTTTCAGGTGGAGGGAAAGGGTTGTCGGTGTTCTAATCTGAGATTTGATGTCACCAAAAAACGATCAAAAGAAAATGGTTGGGTTCAGTTAGTATTGATATTCAATGAGACTACAATTGGACTTGAAAATCAGAGGACAGCACAGTAAGCATATTTTTTTTCCAAAACTGATGCAAACCGAAATCTTGTCTCTTGCTAGCAGATATATTACATATTCATCCAATGAAAATTACTCAAAAACCTTGTATTTTCAACGGGCACTCAAAATTGCTAGTACAGTTTCAGTTTAGTAATATTGTACTGTAATCATCCGAACTTTAGGTTTTGTAGCATAAATATCTGAGATGACAACGTAGACTCAAACCCACTTCCCTGGTTTGCTAAAACCGCCATAATGGCTCATGAGTTGGTCATAAAAGAAGGATTGAGGCATGAGGTGATTGTCCAAATGGCAGGCTTGGCTTGGCTTAGGCTTTGAAAGATGCATTGAGACTAGTTTGAGTGAGCTGAGAAAGATGGGAAAGGCAGGCAAAAGACACGGAGCAGGCTCTAACCAACAGCTTTCTCCTGTTGTTTGTCCGCCCATGCACTCTCCTCCATTTTTCATCTTTTCTGCCATTATTTTCTGGTTTTCATTATAATAGCCAACTGATTGTATTTAGATCCTGGTTCATCTTCATGAGTGTTATTAGCCATGAAGACTATCTCATTCTTCTGCAAATTGACCCAAACAACTGACATTAGTAGATGTTTCCATATCAGTATTTTTTCTTCTGTATGTAAATTAAATATGTAAATTACTGTTGAATCTTTACATGCTTGAAAGGGAAGTTTGCGTATCATTTTGAGGTTTGATGTTCAAGCAATAAAGAAAACCAAATATAAAAAACCATCTCTGCATTGATCCTGCGTGTCATTGTTCATTTCCAGGCAGTAATGCCAAAAATCATTGCGTGAATAAAAGCTTAGTTAATCCCACTGGATAAAGACTTAACTATAAATATTATTAATTTTCTCGGGTATTACTTTTTTTTTTTTACTCACATTGCAAAGTTTCCTTTTTCAAGTTATAATGAAAAAGAAAACGTTACGTTCATATTTAAATATACCAACAAATCAAAGAGTTAAATTTTTCAAACAAATTCAGTTTTAGACAATAAAAAGATTAATTACATCTAGGAAAAAAAAAAGATATACCTTTAGAAATGAAACATTAAAACAACATCCAGGCTTGTTGAAATGCTCTGCGTTCTTATGGAACATAAGCTATGGCGGTCAGCATCAGCAACCAGCAGTGTCTAAGCTGTGGAGATGGATCAGTTTATGTCCAATCGAACCCAAAATACTACAAACATCATAAATATCAACAAAAAGAATTGGGAGAAGAGAATCAAAACATTAAGAAGCTATGATCAGAAAAGAAAGAGATTATATATGTGTACTTATTATCTCCATCAGTCCAGCATACTGATTGAGGTTCACCACCAAGTTTTTGGTCAAGTTTGCCCGACTCTATATACTGCAAATCCTCCAAAAGCACGACATAGTGTTTTTGCACATCTTCTGCACTTTTTTCCCCTCCAACCATGGCTGCAATCACTTCCCAACGATCCGGCTGTTGCTCATCCACCATCGCCAGAGCCACCTCAAACAGCTTGTTTTCCTCCCAGCTCCACCCGCTTAAAACTTTTGGAAACTCATCCATTCTTCACCCTCTAACACCCCCAGTGTTTTCCTTTTAGGGGGAGGGGTGTAGATGCCTGTTGTGAGCCGCAAATCTTTCACTTTTTAATTGTGTTTTTTTCTTCAGGATCTTTTTGTCAGAGACGACAGTTTATCATAACCCAATCAACCATTTTTCACGTTTTTTCCCCCAAATTTCTACCTTGAAACTAAGGAAAGAGACTTTTTTGGTGGGCAAGATTAGAGAGATTACTGATTAGCCGATTTTTCCAAGTTCCCAAGCGGTTGCAGTTGAGAGGTGGGTCATTTTTCATGCACAATTTATAGTTTTTTTTTTAAATTTAAAAAACCATAAATATTTAAAAATTATAATTTGTAAAAAATATATAAAATGAAAAATAAAAACTCTTTAAAATTCAAAAATAAAAAATATTTTAAAAATATAAAAATATAAAAATTCTAAAATTCAATGTTATTAAAATCGGATCTGGACAGTTTGGATCAAGAACTAGCTAGAGTATCAGTTCGGCAAAGGTAAAAAATTGGTTAACCCACGAACCGGAATAGACTGATTGAATCGAGTTAAAAAACCAGTTGGCCTAGCAGTTGAACCGGTTTCTATATATCTTTAAATAGTTTTTAGTTTTAATAATTTATTTGCTTTGAACTAGTTAAACCGATCATTTTGGGAATCAATTGGTTAGATTTGTTCAAAACCAGTTCAACAAATTTTTTAATTTGGTTCAAATAGTTCGAATTGGCATGGTCAACCATTTTTTACCTTTTGCCGAACTAATGCCCCAACTAGTTTCTAGTTCGACTGGCCACTCTAGTCTGGTATGGATAACATTGAATTTTAGAATTTTTATATAATTAAAATAATTTTTATTTTTTGAATTTTAATATTTTAAAAAAATTTCAACAATATTTTTTTATGAAAAAAGAATGTAGAAATTTTGTTATATATTATACTCTCTTTTTTTTTGACATTATCATATATTTTAAACATAAAAATGAAAAAATGGACCCAAGATTTAAAATACATATTGTAGAAAGTTAAAAGAAAAAAGTTGATAAGCTAGGGCTTTGTATATGATTTGAGTTAAAAGAAAAATATTCTTCATATTATTTTGATCTTACTCTTTTCCCTAATTACACAAAATCATAAGCGATGAAAGTTTAAATGAGCAAATTTCGTATTAACTTCTAAGATGAAGATTCAAAATTTGTTGATTCACTAAAATTATAGTGTAAAGAGGAATCACAGACCAACTCTTCCTTCTATTTTTTTATTAATTATGATTTAAAAAAGTAAAATTATAGATTTTCAGCAGATAACACCATAAACTTCTTTCTATGGCCATGATTTTTGCATTTCAATGTCTTCAATATCTTAATCCAGCAGTGAACGGAACGCCAGTCAAAGGCAGCCAATTTTCTTTGCTATGAAGGAATGCTTCGACAGTGAATTTCATCGCCGTTGCTTTGTCTATCTTGTGGTAACCCTTCCAATTAACTCTTGCATCGAGGTTAGCACCAGGGCCACGATTATTGTATTCTGCATAATAGAGGGTATCTTCGTGATTTTGAGTAGCAAAGGGCATCCATCCTTCACGCCTAATGAAGTCTCCTAACGTAGACTCCATGATAATAGTTGTAGAGTACGGCTTCCATGGCCTGCCCAAGTATGTCGGGAACTTAAATCTGTCGATGAAGAGCTTTTGCTCAGGGACAATCCTGCAGTTTTGGATTACAGTACCGGTATTCTCATCAATCCGTGTCTTACCCTGTGCAGTCACCATGTTAGATTGACCTTCCATTGGCCTCCTCACAATTAACAACGAGTTTTGGATTACAGTAGGAGAGTCGCCAAAGATAAAGTCAACAGTTCCAGAGATGACACAATTACGGAAAAATTGGCGGTTTGCGTGATTGTACAAGGTGTCTTGGTAACCATCCATTCTGCAATTGAAAAAGGCTGACTTATCTGATTGAATTCGAAGTGCCACTGCCTGATGCTTTTCAGGACCAGCATTGTTTTGAAATCCCATGGATTTGGCAATAAACCCACTTCCAATAGCCGCTGAAACATTAAAATTAAAGAATTATATATTATAAAATTGTCATGAAGAACATATTGTCATAAATTAACCAGTTCAGTGAATGTTATTATTGTATGCAATTGACCTACATTTATTATGAATCCAATTAGCATTCATCCTCTACCACATTCAAGGGTTTATAGGGCCAACTTGTTCTCTACCTGAGGTGAATATCATTTGTTTTATGAGCATGTGAAAAGCTTACAATTGTATGTTACTTATATATTACTAGTTGTTACGAGTTATGAGATAATGTCAGCATTATGAACCTTGGTATTAATCAAATCACATATTCATAGAGCAAAAAATATGGTTTGAGTTATTAAAAACTTACAGAAAGTGGCAGTTTGCCAGGTGGTAATTCCACCGCCATCTTTTACACCCTTGCGACCGGCGACAATAGTTCTTCTTGGACCATCACCGAACATAAGGATGTTGGTGTATTGTTTGTCCACGGTGATGTACTCATCATAAATTCCGGCCTTGATGTAGATTATATGTCGGTTTATGGAGTTCTTGGGAGCGGCAGCTAAAGCTTCAGTAATGGTCTTGAATTGGCCACTACCATCCTTAGCCACAACAGCATTTGGTTTCAAATTGCTATTATCAATCTTAGCTATAAGCTTGCGGTCTGTAGTTGAAAACCATGAAGGATAGTTTGTTTCCTCAACAGAAAAAAGTCTACGAGTGTTAGGACTAGCCAACTCGGAACCTAACTTGGTAAGAATTTCGATCAACTTTGTCACAATTGTCAAAGCATTAGCTGCTTGTTCACTAGAAGCAACAATAGCCTCTTCCATGGTTTCTCTCCAGCTGCTATCATGTTCAAATCCATCCAAGCATGATTGTTGGTATGAGATAACAGCGCTCAACCAGGTCCTAAAATCGTTTATGCGATCGTCAATGTTATGCAAATCACTTCCATCTACGTCAGCGTATGTTGCCTTAAGTGAATCAATGGCATATTGCATCATGTCCTTACAATCATTCAAGGCCATCTTTGTGAGGCCATTGTCCTTAGCTTCAGCAATCTTGGAGTCAGAAAAGTTGAGGAACTTTTTGACTTCTTCTTCAGCAGCATAGATAACCTTTTTAACGAATTCTTTAGGACCAGTGCTGTTCATAGAGGCGAAAGTCTTATGACAAGCATCTGGATAATGAGTAGGTGAACAAATGCTAGTCGCAACCTTCATTTCAGGAGACAATTTACCCTTAGCATCACGAGAATGATTAATTGTAGTAACCACGCCAATAGCGACTCCCACCACAAGAATGATGGAAACCCCTGCAACAACCACTTTATTGCTCATCTTTGTTAATTTCCTCTTCTTCTTCTTCTTCTTCTTATTATTATTATTAAAGAGACATGTTCCTTCGGCTGGCTATGGTGAAGAACCATACATAGCACCACTTTATATATGATTCTTAAACCTTAAACCAACCGAGAAGGATAAAAAGAAAGGAGCAATAACTGTATTGGAAAGCAGAATTTCTCTTGGCCTTCTTGTTTTGTTAAATATTATATTAAATCGGTATGTATTGGGGGATGGTGTTTATAGCAAGTGGGATCCTCTAAATTAGGATTCTTTACTTAAAAATGGACGATGGTTACCAAATTTCAAGTGGATAGGTTACAAAGTTGTGGTCTGTCTGAGACAAAGGGTTTCACTTAATAGGGATTTAGACCCCAAAAGAAGGAAGTTTAGTTACATCGCTATTCATCTTTCACAAACAAAGAAAACAAATTTTAATTTCATCTTTTTAAATGTATATCAACATTTTCGATTCATAATATCCTAAGTTTTAGTACTTTACTACATAAATATATCATGTTTTGACTCAAACAGGACATCACATTCCATTCCTTGAAACAAGAACTAAAAACATTGGCCTTCTTATTTTGTTTTCAACCGATGTGTACCTTCTTTACAATTTGCGCTTCAGAAAATGTTATCAACATTTAGACATGTTCACATTCTAACTGTTCTACATATATATTGGTCTAATCAGACAATGAAGTCGTTGGGGCCGGGTGCATTTATGGTCCTCACAACCATACTAACCATTTTAGTATTTATATATATTTTTTTAATTTGATAATTATCTCTTAATTTACATACTTTTAAGATTTTATAATATGGTCAGTGTTGCTAGACATAAGAGGATCAAATAGATCAAGAATTAATTGATATAATGGTCTAAACAAAGAATTTGAACTGATTGACTTGAAAACTACTTAAAATTGGTAAAAATAAAAAATCAAGATAAAAATTAATAACAAAAAAGGTTTAATATTTTTTTTTGTTTTTAATTTATTTTAAATTTTTATAAAAATTTAATATTATATTTCATTGTTGTTGGTTCAACAATCGAACTGGTTGAATCAAAAACTGATGGCCTGACATATTCAACCACTTATTTGATTATTAAAATACTAAATATGACACTTTGAGCTCCATCAAATTTTTTACTCTTTTTTTCAAAGTTAGGGATCAAAAGAAAATTAATTGTCAAGTTCAAGTATCAAAATGAAAAAAAAAGTGCAGGTACCAAAATAAACTTAATTGTCGAATTTAGGGGCCAAAATTTATATTATCAAAATGAAAAATATTTGCATATATAGCACGTAAGTGTAGGTGTGATAGTGGTAAAAAATAAAATTTTATTATATTGTATTAATGTCGGAGTACTGATTATCAATAAATATCGGTACAATAAAACATATTGCACTTTTAAAAAGAAAACATGAATCCCAATAAAATTGATAAAATTAAACTTAAAAATAAAATTATTAAAATTGATAAACATGAATCCCAATAAAAAAAATGGAAACATTGAAGGAAATTTTGGATGAGCTAAAAATGTATTATACAAAATAATGACACAAAAGTTATATTATACAAAAATGTTACGTATTTATTATTACACACCATATATTTTAGTCTTACATAGTAATATATATTCTCACCTCACACCCGACCTGATCATTGGATCCAAATGCGTGATGTCACATTATGTTGTTGGAGTAATTCAGATTGTCTCAATTTACTAAATAATTTAAGCAATTATTCACGGTTTATTTCAAAAAAATTTCAATCATAATACAATAATACATTATAGATATCAAACAACCTTATTTAACACATTTTAGGGTTACTCGGCGTTAAATATGAAGTTCCTACTCGAGTCCAAACTCAACTATCAAATGCAATTGGATGTCTCAAGACATTGTGTTCTTTCAATCAAACTATGCAAATTTTGAACTAAAAGCTTGAGAAATTGGAACTTATATCTGTTGAATTAACCTATTGTAGTAAAAACAGACTTGTCTATTGTGTTTGCTGCTGTCGTTTTTGTAGCTGTGTGCATTGTTAGAAGAACTTTATTTAAATATCACCTCGATTTGAATAAGATAAAAATTATATCGTAAAATGGATGAGGACACGTATTTTCTTTTAACCAAGTGGATGCTGACAATTTAGCCAATCGGGCGGCATTGTCAGATAGTAGATGCCAATTCATCCCAGGATTACCTTGTGGAAACTTGTAACGCCCCAATTTTCGGAATTCTATGAATGTTGGCATAAGTTTAATTATGTTAGTGGGCCTCTAGAAAGCCAAGCTTAAGATAGAACCCGACAATTTTAGTTAATTTTTGTTCCATAAGAAAAAGGGGTGAAAAGAACAAAGTTTTGTCCATCTTTGTTCATCATAGCCTAAAGTTAGAGAAGAGAAAGGAGAGGAGAAAGCTCTTGAATGTTCGGTCACTTGGGGAAGAAAATTGAAGGTAAGTTCATGGTAGTTTGCTTCTATCTTGATGTTAATGAGTTCTTCTTGATTCTACCTTAACTCTTGAAGCATATTTTGATTTTTAGTTGTGTTGTGAGCATTTAGTCATGAATTAAAATGAAGGAAATGGTTGTTGTTTCATGTTCTTTTGATGAAAAATGGAAGATAGGTGAAGTTGAGCCAAACAAATAAGCATGCATGTGCCTTAGATGCTAAGGGGAAAAATCGGCTAACATGTTGTGCTTTAAAATGGTGAAATGGAGATTATACTTAAGTAAAATCATAGATATGTGATGATTGATTGGTGATATACATGTTTAAATAACAAGCATGCAAGTTAGGTGTGAAAGAGTGATTTGGTAATAAATCTGCTTGGGATAGCAGCAGTAATGTGACTTTGGAAAATCACCATAAATTGTAGGAGATGAGTTAGAAGCTGCATAAATTATTTAATTAAAGCTTAATGAGTCTAGTTTCAAATGGAATAAACGAGAACATATTTTGAATTCTGTACAATGAGAAATTTGATTTGTAATGAAGAGTGGTCAGATTAGTCAAATAGTGAAACATGGGAAACTTTAAGAAAAATCTGGTATTGATTGGCCATACCAAAAATTCTGAAAATTTTATGGATAGAAGATATATGAGTCTATTTTCAGGGAAAATTAACGACACTTGATTTGGAGTTTTGTAGCTCCAGTTATAAATGATTTAGTGACTGTTTCTCAGGAAGACAGCTTGCAGTGAAATTATGATTATGTGGTAAACATTTACAAAAATTTGTTAATGAGTTGCTTATTGTTTTCTTATAAGCTTACTATGATCTGTAGGTGTGGTTGGCTGAATATTGTAAGGGGTTAATACGTAGTTTGTATTTGAATAGTTAGATTAACGTGTTAGTAATCCAATTGTAGGCGGTTCGTGTGTGGATTTCGTCAGCATATCGTCGCAAACAGGTGTGTAACTAACACCCTCTTTCTTAGTCTGGATCGGCAAAAGTCGAAAAGTCGAAATGCCAAAAACCGGTATTTTGTAGATTTACGAGTGTGCGAATGCTCGCGAGGTAAATCGATTAATGTTTTTGGTAAGCTGCAAAATTTGGACTGCAAAGTGTATGATTTCTGTGCCCTCGATATTTTTGGGCTTAATGGGCCAAAATTGGAATGATGGGCCAACGGGCCCAATTCGGTAAGAACCCTCGGTACGTGATTCTGTTAGTACGTGAAAAGTAGGAATATGCATGAAAAACCCTAAAATAGATAAAGTACTGAAATACCTTTAAAAGTGGAAAATTTATAGTTTTACCCCTAGTAGATAAATTATCGAAATACCCCTAGGGTTAAATTGACCTAAATGCATGTTTGACTGTTTTTATTTACTGCATGCCATGTTGTTATTATCTGATGCATGGGATTGGGATATTGACGGAGGAAGTACTGAAAGTGGCTTGCCCACGTACTGGAGGCTTTGCCTCAATTTACTGTTAACTGAGCAGCAAGGCTGCAACTGTGGAGTGTTGGGCTGGGTGGGTTAAGCTATTCCCCACATGGAGTGTAGGGCTGGTACGGGTGGAGTGTAGTGGTTGGTGGGTTGAGTAGTCTCCCCAAATGGGCTTGCATATGTTATTGATGTTGCATGTATTTTGAAATGGCCTATGGGCCATACTGTTATCTGAATAAGGGGCTAAAGCCCAGTTTATTGTAATCTGAAAAGGGCTATGGTCCAGTACCACTGTTACCTGAATGGGCTTAGGCCCAATAGGCTTGAGCTGACTTGGGCTTTAAATGGGTTTTCCTTACACACTGAGTTTCCCCAAACTCACCCCTTTTATTTTCATCCACGCAGGAAATCCCCAACCATAGTGGACTTGGAGCTGTGAGGGAATTCGGAGTGGCCACCCGTTCTGAAAGTTTGATTTTCTTCCGGTGAACTGGACATCATTTTATTTACGTTTGAAGTTTTGGGTTTTTAAATGTAATAAGGCCGCTTAATTATTTTTGATGGTTTTAATATGTATTACTAAGATAGGTATTCTTATTTTAACTGTTGAAAGTAGATAGCTTTAGGGCGCGTTTTCAAAAACAACAATTGATTTCAAAATAACACGACAACAAGCAAAGCTTCCGCAATGAAAGTATTTTCCAAAATTAATCACTTTTCCTAAAAATGACTTAATCAAATCGGTTTCCTAGAAATATCCATGACGTTAAGGTGTGGCAATGGCGGTATGCATGTCTAGGATTGGATCTGAAGGGAGCTTGGTACTTAAGCAGACCGATGGATTCACCACCTCTTTTCCGGTTTCCTACCTGGTGCACAACTTCCATTCACTTTAACCTATAATGAAATTATCTTTTAAAATACTAAGTAAGTTTTTCTGGATCAACAATATAAAATGTTTTGAACGCTTCGATGTGGCATGTCGGATCCAGTCATAACGTCTGGGCCGGATTTGGGGTGTTACAAAACTTGGTGGGATGTACTTGCTTTCCACCCTTTCAGGCCAACCTTAGGGGCTGTTTTGAAGTGCAACAGCCCAAAGCCTAAAAATAAAAGGGACCCAAAAAATAAAAATATCTTTAAAATAATATTTATTTCAAATAAAAAGATTCTTAAATATTATTTGTTGTTTGGTATAAATAATAGATTTTTAGCAGGGTAAATATTCTGTCCAATATTAATGGAGTAAAAAACTCAACAAGCATATCTAAACTAAAGCCAAGTGTTGTTTTAATTATTATTTTATTATACTCTAAAAACAAATGACATCAATCTAGACAAAAATATTTTACTCTAGTAATAGTATATAAAATAATTATCTTTTTTAATAAATTCACAATTAAATTGATGTTGGATTAATTCATCAGATAATTAAGTAAAATTCTTAAACATTGTAACACCCCCTAATCCCAAACCGTCGCTAAAATAGGGTTATGAGGCGTTACCGAATATATTGGTTAATTTACGAACAATTCATAAATAAACAACAAATATATTAAAATTAAATCATTAAGTCTCTTTTATGAACCCTCGAGGCCTAAATCACGTATTATAAATGAATAGGGACTTATTCAAGTACTCCGAAAATTTTTCGTAATATAATAATTATTATTATTATTTTTTAAAAATTCAATATAACCCTTTTAGAAACATCTAACCTTCCCTGCAATTTTAAATTTGCAACCAATTCAACACAACAACAACTCAACAAATACAATCTTCATCCAAATCACATTCGTTTCATAACAATATCACTAATCCTTATTTTATCTAAAATTATATCCATTCATACTTTCAAGTAGTATTTAAACATCTTAATTAATTTCCATTCATATCATATATCAACTTATATTAACTTAACTAATATATTCATGAGTTGATACAAAACATAGTCATCTAAGCTCCTATACATGCCATATAAACCATTTAAAGTATTTATAACAAAATTTACCGAAAAATCGAGATAGTGTGACTTGAGCGTGATGATTCGATCCTCTGACCCTCTCGTTAATCTACAAAGAGCAACAAACATTACAAGTAAGCTGACTATAGCTTAGTAAGTTCGTCGGCTTAAACCATAAACCTTACCAAATATTAGTTTCCAAAATTCAAATCATATGGACATTTCAAGTAAGTTACTTTCATCCTGTAAGCCATAATCTCATTTTAAAAATAATTTACTTAATTGAGCTAAAAAATAATGATAACATTACTTACATTTCTTTTTCCACACGTTACAATTACGACATACCAACTTGTCTATTTAAGGGACGACTTACGGATCTGAGTACATCGTGATCTGAAGCCCGAAGTCTAACTGAAGCACATAAGTGCTGAACGGAAGCCCGAAGGCTAATTGAAGCACATAAGTGCTAAACGGAAGCCTGAAGGCTAACTGAAGCTCACCAGAGCTGAACTGAAACCCCAAAAGGGTTAACTGAAACTCATATGAGTTAACGGAAGCTCGTAAGAGCTAAACAGAAAGCAAACACAAGAATTCGCAACAAATGCTGAATCTCGGTTTACTTGGGTAATTTACCGTCAATTCATCTTTTTCACTGAAATATCGTACTCATTTCCTACGTTCCGTTCCTCCGAAATACTCAGTTCAATTTCATAACTTTTGCACGCAATTTATTTATTTTCAACAATTAACATACATAAATATTAATCACCATTCATAAAATAATATTGAAATTTAAAAATTTAACCGTACGAACTTACCCGAAAAATTTTGCAGTAGTTGTAGAGATTTCTGTTACTATTTCGGAATTTTCTTTTTTCCTCGTTTATCCTCGATTTCTTGATTTGCAGTAAAAATATGAAAAACCAACTTAAGAAAACCCTTCTATGGTGTTTTTGCTGATGAAAATACAGCAAAATAAAGAGAAATGTAGATAATTCCACTTTAGTCCTAGCTTTATTAAGTAAATTTTGCAATATTCCAATTTTATCCTTAATTCATCAATTTTCCTGCTGATTTCATGCCCCTTGCCGTCCAGCCCAAATAGACCTTGGGTCTATTTGTCTTTTAAACCGTCTTTTTTTTATCATTTAAGCTATTTAATCATTTACCATAATTTTACATTTGTTACATTTAGTCCTTTTTATTCAATTAACTATCGGAACTTTAAAATTTCTTGACGAAACTTTAATACTAACTTATTAACACTCCATAAATATTTATAAAAATATTTATGGCTCGTTTTAAAATTTTCAAACTCTCAATACCTCGTTTCTGATTCTAATTTTTTTAAATATTTATTTCTAGTACACTATTCGCTATTTCAAAAATTTTCCTAACTTCACATTTAACTTATATTCACTAAATTATTAATATTTTCTACTCATTTGTCTGATTTAGTGATCTCGAATCACTGTTCCGACACCACTGAAAATTTAGGCTATTACAAACATCACCACATATCCACTTATAATTGATTTTTTTATATAAAAATCTAAAAAATGAAAATCTAATCTACGAGATTTGAATAACAGCGACCTCGGTGTAACTAAAATAACTACTAAATATATAATAGTTTAAAATATGCTTTTAAATCCTTATACTTTTTGTATATTTGAAATTTAATAATTTTATATTTCATATTTTAAAATTTGAATTCAATTATTAACTCTCTCCAATTTTTCTACTAAGTTCACTAATATGATATTTAAAATAAAAAATATACTCACTTAATAGTCATGTATAACATTACACATTAGACCAAAATTCGTACGTAATTTTGAGTTTTGTTCCTTTTATTAATAGTTACTAATTTTAAAATAAAAAATCGAGAATGATTTTTTTGGAAAACTTGATGTTGATGTTATCATTAACGAGTTTGCATATCAAAATGCTTGTAGAACCTATTTTTAAATATTTTTTGTGTTTTTGTAGTTGATGACATGGGAGTAAATTGAATGAAAAATATATATTTTTAAATTTTGTTAAAAAAGTATATTATTTGCTTAATGTCATAAAACGTATTATTTTAATGAAATTATTAGTATATAATTTTATTTTATTACATTTTATAATTTTTTTAAAAAGTTCTAATTTATTATTTTACTTAAGGTTCAAAAATGTCAAGAATGGGAATGAAGTACCTGATGCGAGATTTCGTGCAACAGATACAAGGTGAAAATGCAAAGAGGGTGATACCCTATTTTACCCATATTTCGTGCATATCATAGGTCAAGTGTGCGCACCGAAGCCTGAAATACGGAATTGCAGCGAATAATGTGATAAATAAAAAAGAGGGCATTTCAACAATAATTTGATTAAGGTAGCCAAGAATTCCATTAAGCAATTATAAGAGGAAGATTGTTTACTTCCAGTGCCATCAATATAAGCAAAATTCTCATACATTTTTGGAACACAACATTGACAGAAGGACACAATTAAAGGTGAAAGAGAACAAATAAGAAAAAGGAAAATGAAAATGAATGAGGGGCATCATATGTATGAGATTAGAGACACTCGAGAACAGCCAAAGCTGGATTTTAAGACTGAGGCTTCTCCCACTTGAGGGGCTTCACAACTTCCCAGGTGAAGTCCGGGTCGTCCCTTCCAAAGTGTCCGTAGGCAGCTGTCTTCAAAAACCGGCCATTGCCACCCCTCTTGAGATCCAGGTTGATGGTGATCATACCGGGCCTGAAGTCGAAGTTCTCCTTCACAATTTGGAGGATTTCTTTGTCAGGAATCTTTCCAGTTCCATAGCTGTCTACAAAGACAGACAAGGGCTCAGGCACACCAATAGCATAAGAGACCTGCACGATGCACCTTCGGGCAAGCCCATTAGCCACAATGCTCTTGGCAGCCTGCCTAACAATGTAAGCACCACTCCTGTCCACCTTGGTAGGGTCCTTTCCAGAGAAAGCACCACCACCATGGGCTCCCCAGCCACCATAGGTGTCAATAATGATCTTACGACCAGTGAGACCTGCATCACCGTGAGGACCACCAATGACAAAGCGGCCAGATGGGTTAAGGTGGAAGATTGTTTTCTCATCTAGGTACTTTTCAGGGATGACAGGCTTGATAACATGCTCTTTGAGGTCAGCAGCAATTTCATCATTTGTAACAGTTTCGTCATGTTGGGTGGAAATGAGGACAGTGTGAACACGAACGGGAACCATGGCACCCTTGTCATTGTAGTACTCAACAGTAACCTGGGTTTTACCATCAGGCCTTAGCCAGGGGCAGGTGCCATTCTTCCTAACCTCAGTTAGACGAGCCCCAAGCTTAGTTGCAAGGACATGGCTAAGGGGCATGAGTTCTGGGGTCTCATCAGTGGCATACCCAAACATATGGCCCTGGTCACCAGCTCCAATTTCTTCTGGGCGCTTGGTGAAGTGGCCATGGACACCCTGGGCAATATCAGGGCTCTGTTGCTCAATATTGACCAGGACCTTGCAGTTGTCAGCATCAAGACCCACATCATCAGAAACAAATCCGATAGAGCGGCATGTGTCACGAACAATCTTCTCATAGTCTACATTGGCTTTGGTGGTAATCTCTCCAAAGACCATGACCATGTTGGTCTTGGTGCATGTTTCACAGGCAACCTTGCTGTCGGGGTCCTGGGCAAGGCAAGCATCCAGCACAGCATCAGAGATCTGGTCGCAGAGCTTGTCGGGGTGACCCTCATTCACTGATTCAGATGTGAATAGAAAGGTCTCCATTCTAATGAGCTGCGTATTGCAAGAACACCAAATAATCCTTAGTACAATGGCTGAAGCAACTTGATGAAATGAATCTTAGTGTGGCAGGCCAATAGAATATGATGCAAATAAAAAGTAAAAAAAAAAAATTTAAGAAACAATAGAATCAACATAACACACAACAGCTCCATGCTTTAAAGTCAGAACTGTGAACAATAATTTAGGAAAAATAATGGAAGCTGTTGCAATTTCACAGTTTTTCACTGTAATTTCTCATTCTCAGAAACAACTGAACAAAATTTTCTCTTTCCTATCCTATTCTTTCCGACATCATAAAGAAAGAACCTTATTGTCACAGCCTTTGGAATTATTCACTTTCAGAAGGGCAAGAATTTAAGCCTGCACAGAAATGACTGACCGACATATAAATCACAGTTCATATATATTTTATACTCAACATAAAAGGCAGAAAATGATGTAAAATTTACAGATCTAGTACATCCCACTCAAAACTTGGCTACTTTTTAAGTAAAAAAAAATGTAAAACCAATTAAAGTTGAAGTCATCGCACGGCAACATTTATTTACTCATGTTAACTCAAAGCTTTACAAAATGAACCGTTTTTTGCAATATAACTTCCATAAACAATCCATAGTCAAACATCAAAATCTCGCATCTTATTATAAAAACATACATACACACTAAAAACTCCAAAACAAACACAAAATCCGCACAGATCTACAAATATTTCAGCAAAAAATCAACGAAAAAACGAGATAGAAACGGATAACACAAAGTCAGAACACTCATTTCCCTCTGCTACTAATAACAACAGAACAAAATCTCCAAACAAAAACGACGGATAAAATGAATAAACAAAGAAACAATATCTTTTTCTTTTTTTTAAAAAAAAAGGTAGAAAAGGGAACCTGTGACAAAAATTACTCGCGGATCTGAGTATTAGATTTAGAGAGAAGGAAGAGTGTTGAGCAGACCAGAACTATAAAGCAGCGGAACTCAACGGCACAACGAATCTAGCCTCGAACGCGGCTATTTATAGAGAAAATGGATTGGCTCTTACCGGTTACCGGTTTAGTCAGTGTGGATTATTATTTATATATATTTTTGGTGTTGGGTTGGAATTTGGTAAAATCAGCATCTGACGGCTGATATGAGAGAAGTAGCCGTTGGATGTCAGGGGATTGTCTGACTGGGGTTTGGTGGAAGAAAATGACATTTGTTTCTTTTCTTAGTTAAATTATTCAATATAATTTGAATCAAATTTTAGATTTTATAAATAATATTAAAAGAAGATTAGATTATATAAAAATTAAGAAAGGTAAATATAATCTTTGTGAAGGTTATTATAAAGTACAAGTTTTTCATTCATTTTTGTTATTTAATTATTTTTAAAACTAACTTTTTTATAATTTATGTTTATGTACTATTTTTATTAGCAAAACTCCCAATTTTAGGGGAAACTCCAGTCAATCACTAACCTTTTCCGGTAATTCGGCTTGAGCCGTTTTTCCTATAGTGAATGCCTAATTGTTTCCATTTAAGTGGCTTATCATCTAATGACTCTTTAAAAATTTTACGTAATTGTATAAGTTTATGTATTGATTTTTATTTAAGGATTATCACTTCTCATATAATTAATTAATGATATATTAATCTTCTCTTTAATCCTTCTATGATTGCACAATCTCATTTATCTACTATAATTTTAGATGTTAAAGAGATTGCTATTTTACACTATAACAATTTTTTTATTTTACTTTAAAATAATTGATTTTATTAAAATTTTATACAATAAACTATTATAGAAATTTAATTTGAAAGAATCTATCATGAACTGTGAACGACTCTGAATATAAATTATAAAACTATTATAGAAGTTACCAAGAAAATCAATAAAAAATTATTCTATACATAACCAATGAAAAAAAAAACCCTCCATGTAAGAGGTTACCATGTGCTATTTTTGCTGTTTTTCTTTTTTTATAAAGACAATAATACTCTAAAACTCATTTGTAAATTTTTCTTTCATTTCATTGACAATGTACAAGCTAACTATTCTTAAAAAATATTTATAATATATTATATCATGTAATATTGCTTGCAAAATAGAACTCTTTTACAAAGTAAAGCAAATAATTGAATTTGGCAACATTTTCACACTTTCAACTTAAATAAAATAATAATGTTAATGTATATATGTGGATAACACATACTAAGATTATAAATTTGAGGATGCATTAAATTATACCATGTATTTATAAAATAAAAGAAAGTTTGAAAGTGAGGTAGGTCAGTTTTCAACAACTTTAGAATCTGGTGGACGTTGATTCAGGTCGAATTTCAGGATATATTTTTTAATACTAACCACCTTCTCCCTTCAACACGGTACCAAAATTGGTTCACACTTTCCACCAACCAAGTTGAGCAATGTTGAAGCCGAGAGAGAAGTGCCAAAAAAGCTAGGCATGAGCCAAGGAGGATAATGTAGCAGCTTCAGCCCACAAAAGTAGTGGGTTTAGGTGGGAGCCAAGCTAGGTGCGGATCCTACGTAGGAACCCAGAAAAAAGGTTGGGTAGCCGGGATTTTCCCAAAAGCTTGGGAGGGGATAACCGCCACGTGACGGTTGTCAGTTAAACTTGACCTTCCAATCCCTGTTTTCTTCTTGCCAAGAAAATAAATAATCCTAGTTGCAGCCCATATTTATTGGATTCAACCACTACGAGAAAGTGGAATTAAAAATGAATTAAATCATTAAAATTCGGAATATGATATTCGTTTTCTTTTACTATTACTTCAATATTCAGTCATTTGTGGTTTCAATTGTGGCTACGTCAACTTTTTTCAATTTTGTTTTACCTGCAAATATAAACCCCAATGTTGTCAAATTCAACCTCACCAAGTTAGAATTGAAGGATAAGTTCGTTGATTGAGACCCCAATAACTAGATCGGTTTTTTAATGATAAAAATAAAAATCCAACATTTAATTTTTTATTTATTTTTTGCTTTTTATAAAGTTATTTTGGGTTTTCTTTTTTACCTTTGACTTTTTAAAAAATATTTTTTTTCTAAATTTTAATCTTTTAATTATTATTAATTTATTTTTTTAAAAGTGATTAAATTATAATGATTCAACAGAAAACTTGACATCAAGTCTTATTGTTACCATATTTGTAAACACTATACTCGAAAACATATATACAAATTGAAAAAGGAAAAAAGAAAAAAAGAAAAAAAAGTCACTAGATTTATTCAATTAAGTTAATTTGTTGAGTTAATTATTTAGCCCAGTAATTAAAACCATAATTATTATAGGTGTGAATTGTAAGTTCAAAAAAAATAGTTATTTTTTGTTTGGTTAAAAATGAAAAATTGAAAAAAATAATTTATTCATTTATTCGAAGTTACAGCTGTTCCAATTATAATTAATCATTATAACTAAAATAAATCAAAAAAAAGAAAAAGTACACGTTTACATAGAATGGGAGGGAAACATAAAATCTAAAAGAATCAAAGTACCATTGGCGGAATGAAAAGAAACAATTATAATAAAATTTTCAGCTTTTTAATAAATAGTTTACATAAAAGAATGAAAAATGGATTATGTATGGGTTAATCAATTGTTTTTAGTTTTATTTACAAATATTATATTATTGTTTAGATATATATAAAATTATGATTTCATCCTTTTAAAATTGTATTTTGATTACCTTTTAAATTTTGTAATTTGAAACTTTTTTAATATTAATATTGTTTTCTCTATTTAAATAAATTCTACAATTAGAAATAAATAAGGTACATTTTTAGGTTTTTTACAATATTTTTTTAATATATACACCTCCGCCCCCTTCAATTCTATTTATCGCTTCATCTTCCTAACAATAAATAAAATTATATACTATCATTGAATTAAATATTAAATGTTAAAGTAAGTTCTTGTATTAAATTTGCACCCAATTAAGCTCCTTCATTAATGGTTTTTGTGATTGGCCACGTTGACCATTAAAATAAATATACCAATTAGATGGTGACACATGGCAGCTTCTAGTTTAATATAATATTTTTCCTGTAAAAATAATTATAAAAATAGAAAAATAATATAAAATATAAATATCTAAAAAATAATAAAATTGATATAAAATTATAAAAATTTATAAATATTATAATAAATGATAAAATTATTTAAAATATTTAAAATAAAAAACGTATTAGAATTCTTTCAGAAATAATAAAAATTGTAAAATTTATTTAAAAAA
The DNA here is from genome assembly GCF_007990345.1 of Gossypium hirsutum. NCBI lineage: Eukaryota > Viridiplantae > Streptophyta > Magnoliopsida > Malvales > Malvaceae > Gossypium > Gossypium hirsutum. Next base: position 95,758,501 of record NC_053431.1, on the reverse strand, counting down.
TATTAAAAATATTAAATTTGATATAAACTTATAAAAATTATAAAAAACAAAAAGAAAATAACTTAAACAGGACCAGATAGCTTGAAATCAACAGGTTGACTTGGGAACCAGGCAATTGAACTGAATTTTACTTTTAAATGTTTATTATCAAACCAAAATTTCAGTATCTAACTAATAACATATGTTAGAATGAAACATTTTGACCAAGGTTTTCAAAATTGGACCAGTGGTCGAATTGGTCAAGCCTTCAATTGGCTAGTTCAATTGATTTGTCTAAATCAATTAAGTAAAAAATTATTTTTAAAAAAATTAGTTCAACCGAGGTCAGCCAGTCTTATGGTTTTCTCTAAATTGGCACCCTTATTAGTTTTGGTCTAATCAATTCAATTGATTGATTTGATCTAGTTAAAGTTTTTATGATTTTTATATAATTTTAATACATTTTTATAAAATTTTAAATATTTTAAATATTTTTTATTAATTTTATAATTTTTTATAATTTATTAGAATTTTTATATTTTGATAGTTTTTATAAGCTTATATCAATTTTCATTTTTTAATATTTAATATTTTTTTTTCTAATTTGTTAATATTTTTATGGAAAAAAATATTAAATTAAACTAGAAGCTACCACATGTCACCATCTGATTGGTCTGTCAATTTATTTTAACGGTCAATGCAACACCCACGCTCGTCCTAATCTCAAGATCTAGGTATGGTATGTCACAACATAAAACTATTAGAGTTTAACAAAACACTTGAAAATTTTTAAAACTATCGAGGTATTGGCGACAAAAACAAAACAATCAAATTAGTAGTACGCCAAGTAAACACATCTTTACATAAAACATTTGGCGAAAGCATTATGTAAGTTAATAGATTTTGTAACAGCCCGTTTTCAATGAAATCGAAATAGTGGTTTCGAGACCACAAATCTAAAGACGAAAAAATTTATTTTTATTATATGATTTACAGTATGATAGAAATACCGTATAAAAATTTCTTAACTATTTACATGCCTAATCTGATAAAAAGGACTAAATTGCATTAAGTGAAAAAGTTGAGTTCTAATAGCTAAAAGTATTAAATAACTATAGAAATTTAAATTGGAAGTCCTTAGATAGTAAACAGACCATTAAAGTGGTTAGTGGATAAGTATGAATATTCATCATTAGAAATTTAATAAAATATTAAGGATAATTTTAGAAATTTGTGATTAAAATTGTAATAAATTAATAAAATAAACAAATATCATCTATTATTATCATCTACCACAAAAAAAATAAAGAGAGAGAAAACCTAGCCATGGAAGCTTGAAATATTAGCAAGCTTATTTTGCTTAATTAGTTATGTATTTTTGTCCCGTTTTTAATATTTCTATGTTTCCGAGATCGTAATAGCTTAATGTAACTAGTCCGGAGATTAATTTGTAAAATTGTTAAAGTATTAGGGTTTTGTCATTGATGAGTATGCTTGAATTTTGAAGTTTTATGATAGAAAATGAAAGGTTGTTGTTAGATAAACAACTTTTATAAAGAGAACATTGATGAAATTATCAATTAGGGATTAAATTGAAAAGATGATAAATTTATGGTAAAATTTGTGAATTTTATGAAATATATGGGCTGCTATTAATAGGTATAAAAATCAACTAGGCATGAGTAAAGATTAAATTGTGTGAATTTTATTTTCCGAGCCTAGGGACTAAATTGCAATGAATTAAAAGTATAGGGAAAAATAGTAATTTTTCCAAAAATATTTGTTGGACTAAATTGAATATGAATTATATTGAATCGAGTTAAATTCATTCGTATAAATTTGGTTAAACCTAGTACGGTGTTAGATCGAGGCAAAGGAAAAATATCGGATTAGTCACCTTCGTATCTACGTAAACTCGTTGAGGTAAGTTCGTGTAATTAAATTGTACATTTATATGTGTTAAATTGAATTATTGTTTGTGAATTGTACAATTTTCATGAATAAATACTAGTTATATATTTAACAATTACCGAGCCCCGTTTGAACCTTAGGAATCCGTAGGATACAAATGACATGTCATTAGGGTCACCGATTTCAGCTCTTATGAGCTTCTCGTTATTCAGCTCGTCTGAGCTTCCCGTTATTCAGCTCCCATGAGCTTACTGTTTACAGCTCATATGAGCATACATGTATATGAATTGATGGATTACAGTTCAGTACACCTCGTGTGTACTACCTGTGTATCCAATGATATTCTAAATGGTTCAATGGACACAGTTCTGTTACGAGATTATATGAGTTCGATATGAACTATTAGTGGTATTTATATGAAAAACATGAAATTTGATTATTTGATGAATTCAATCAAGTGTGTTGGATCTTATATGTGATTTTCATGGCTATATGTTAGTGATCATGTGTTTAGGCTTTTGGCCAAATTGGTTGAGATATGCTATGTTTACTTACCTACTGTATGGATATATGGTAAGTTAAATTTCGTGTTATACGAACTTACTAAGTTTAAATGCTTATTCTGTGTTATTTTTCATGTTTTATAGTAATTCGGGAGCTCGTACAGGTTAGAAACTGGTCGAAGCTATCTCACACTATCTATCAGTCATTAATCTCAGATATAATGACATGTATAGGTTATTTTGGCCAATGTTGGTATATAAATGTTTTGTTGAAACTAGCCATTTGAATGGTTTGTGTTTGGTATATTTTGATGTGTATATAAGTGGCATTATCATATTTGTTATGTGTTTGATATGGTAGAATGAAAGAAAGTAAAATGTGGTTTGAATATGCATACATGAAATTGGTTATTTAGGTAAATTGAGATACTTGTTGACATGTCTTTAAATTGTCAATTGAGGTGCCTAAGGGCATATTGGTTGTATGTGGTGATATTTCATGTTTAAGACTTGATTTTGGCTTGTTTTGATTGTCTTGTTATGGCTTGACGATGTGAAAATTGTTGTGTTTAGGTTGGTATCAAACTAGGTGAGAAATGTGGCTTAGAAAATGACCTATTTTTGTTCACACGGGTGTGTGTCTCAACTGTGTGTGACACATGGCCAGGTGACATGGCCGTGTGTCATATGTATCTTTTAAATTGCACAAGTCAGTATGCTCACACGGCCTAGCACACAGGCGTGTGGCCCAAGTCAGAGAGTTACACGGGCACAGGTACGGACACGGGTTGGGACACGACCCTGTTCCCTATTTCAAATGCCCACACGGTTTGGCCACACGGCCATGTGACCCCTGCAGCTTGAAAAATTTTAGTGCTTTTCGAAAAATTCTTTGAGCATCCGATTTAGTCCCGACTTGTTTCTAATGCGTATTTTGGGCCTCGAGGGCTCATATAAGGGACAATATGTTTGATTTCAATTAGATTATGATATGAATATTATATGATGTGAAATGTTTGAAATTTTTGTCTATTTGTTATGTAAACTCCGGTAATGCTCCGTAACCTTGTTCCGACAATGGATACGGGTTAAGGGTGTTACAGATTTTGTAAATCACAAGATAGATCATTTACCATATAATAGTTTCAAGTGCATCATTGGTGGTTAAAACAACATTCAAAACTATTTGGCGTATATGTCAAAAGATAATCTCATAAACCACGATTGCTTGGATTAAAATACATACTTCAAGAGTTCACAAAAGTTCTTAAATAAAAATGTCATGACAAAAGTTGCAAATCATTGAACAGGTTGATTATAAAGCATATCTACTCACCACCCCAAAAGGTCATGCATGATACAGAATTAAACATATGACTCACTATCAATAGTTTTCTGGCGTAGTCCCTTCAACAGAATCTTTTCCTTCAGTCAGCATGCATGAAAAGGAAATAATAACAGAGTAAGTTCAAACAAAATTAGTGAGTTCCATAAAGGAAACACATCTAATGTACAGTGGTATTACTAATGAACAAGCTTTAATACCATAATGATATCCAACCTTTCAGAGAGATTTAACACAATAATCATAATACGCCTAATGGTGTTCATAGAATACAGATAGACTCGATATGCCAACTTAACACGACACATGGGCAATTACTATTAGTCAACTTAACCATAACTTTTACACAACCCATCCTTATGCCAACCTCTTGCCTAGAATTCAGAGTCAGAGTCATATTAATCTGTCATATTCATATGCACACATTCCTTAACTCCTCACATCATTTCGGTCCAGTTGAGCATACTTTCTTGTGATCTGCCAGTTCGGTTTGCAATATACCTGTCCTACCAGAGGCATCACAAACATATCCCCTTTCTTCATCATCACATCTCACATATCACATATTGATGGTACTAGATCATGCAGTAAGAAAGGTATTTTATATCGGAACATAAACAAACCATATCTACACTTATAATACTGGTTGAACACTACAAGGCAAACACCACACTTACATTATTGTGAATGAACACTTGCCTTTTCATAGTTCATAAAACAATGAAATTTACTACACACGGAAGTAAAAAGTAACATATATCAAATCTAGTATAGAAATCTACTAAGCAGGTCTTTTGGCCTTGTTGCTGGGACATTCATTAGCTTCTTGAGCTAAAAGAGAGACAAATACATATATCAAATCACAGTATCCTAGTTCAATTCTAGCTAGGTTTCAACTAAACTCTAACACCACTTACCATGTCATTGTAACATATACTAACCACAGAAACAAACTTACCAAGTTGTGAACTAACAAGTTCTCCCAAAACATTTAGGGTTGGCAGATAACTTAACAAAAGAACTCGCCAAACTCTAGAGTCTATCAAATGGTGAATTCCATAGAATACACCACACATACAACCAAAAATAAGTACACTAATTTACTTGTTAACTACCCTTAGCATAAATAACTACGCACCAAATAATAACTTAATAATATATCTATCGGTGGGTTGTTACAATCAACGTGGCCAATGACGAAAACCGTTAAGGAAGGGACTTAATTGGGTACATATTTAATACAAAGGCTTAACTGATTTTTTTTACATTTTCTTAAGGGTTTTTTGACATATAAACCATTTTTTATAGAATTATCTACTGCCAATCTAAAGCAAGAACTTTTTAGTGCCATGCGAACAGTTGTTCGATGGTTGGTCAGTATCGCTCACCCTCCATCATCTCTAATCTCCATGTTTTTTCCTCTTTTTCACTCCACGTGCCTTCCCTCTCTCCACTTTGCATATTTATTTTGTAGTCATCTTTGTTATCTTTGTAGGTTGTGACAGATAAAGGTCGGTGCTTCTTGTTGTTGAATCTCTACCAACCACCAACAATTCCTTTTGGAAAGTTGGTTGGTTGTAAATACTTGAACGGTGGCTTTTTGTCTACTTTTTAAATTGTTTCTATTTTGAGGGTATTTCGAACAAATAAATAATTTCAAGAGTCAATTTGGGTTTATGTTGCTTTAATGTAACATGTTTTGTGTTGTTTTCCTTTATTTGATAAGTCTTATTTTTTTCTTAGAGCTAACTACACCATCAGTCACTAAACTATGGGTAAGTTTTCATTTTGGTCACTTAACTAAAAATGTTACAATTTGGTCATTGAACTATTCAAAAGTTTTCATTTAAGTCACTAGGCTATTAAAGTTAATGCTATATGGCTTTCTCTTTTCGCACTACCTATACTAATCAAAAGCTCTCATCCTCTTCTCTTTTATAGTTCGTTTTTTTTTCATGAAACAAATTTGGACGTCATGAATCTATGAACCAAAATTCAAATATTTTTTTCTTCGATCTCTGATACTGATCATCAGATCAACTTGGATCTAAGATATGTTCTTTTACTTGTCGATGGATATTGATTCGCCATACCGATCGTTGAATCATTGCTTGGAGCTCATTGACAAAACTTTTTTTTAGAAAAAAATTAACAATCTAGTAACTTAAATAAAAACTTTTGAATATTTTAGTGACTTAAATGAAAACTTTTGAATAGTTCAATGACAAAAATATAATTTTTTTAGTTAAATGACTAAAACGAAAACTTGTGGTGATTTTAAAAGACATAATGAAATTTTAAGCCTTTAATCTATGTTAAAAAAATAAATCCAACCCTTTTTCTTTTTTAGCCCTCATACTTTTAGGTTTTTTTTTTCAAATTGATCAACGGATGAAAAAGTTAACTACACTGTTAATTTGTTGATATGACATTTAGGCATTGACTTAGCGTTTTGCATGGATGTTTATTGTGACATGGCATTATTTTGCCTCATATGCTATTAGGGGTAAGCAAAATCAGATTCAATTCAAAAAATTCGATAAAAAAAATTAAATTTTGAATTAAATAGTTCGAGTCTTTGAGTTAATCAAGTTATTCGGATCAACTCGAATAAAAAATTAAATTTTTTGGTTTAACTCGAATATGAATTACATAATTCAAGTTATCTGAAAATCCGAATAAGAAAAGGAAAAAGTACGTCGTTTTGATAAATGTTTACCTTTTCTAAAGTTAAAAGACAAAATTACGTTTTTTTGATAAATATTTACTCATTAAGTTAAAAGGTAAAACAATTATATTGTTTATGTAGTTAAATAATCTTGTACTTCGTCTACTAGTTGAATAATTGGTCCATGTAAACACAACATTGAGTATAAATAATATGATTCATTAACTCGACTCGACTTAACTCAAAATTTTTTCACTCGATTCGATTCAATTCGAAAAAAAATTAATTTGAGTTCTGTTGCTAAAATATGATTCGTCAACTCAACTAACTCAAATTTTTTTGACTTGATTCGACTTGACTCGATCGAATACTCAGCCCTATATGCCATGTCAGAAAATAATTAAAAAATTCAAAAAAAATATTAAAAAATTAAAAACTAATTAGAAAATGAAAAAATGAAAAATGAAAAATTATAAATATTCAAAAATATATATTAAATATTATTTTTTTTAAAATATTAAAAAATAGCTTTTCTTGTCTATCGTCATTGAAAAACGAGTATTTTGATGAAAAATTACAAATAAAAATGCGAAAACCAGTGCCCATCCAAGAATCACAATAGCCACAATGCCCAAAAATTCTCGATTGAAACTGAAATAACTCTTTAAAAAGTCTTTTGTTCTTTCTCTTGTATCAAGCACATCTTCAACTTTTCTAATTTCGAATTGTGATACTACCAACCCATACATGGACCAAGACCAAGCTAAGGGGAAAATTTTCTGATTTAAAAAAGAAAAAAGAAAAGAAAAGAGAGAAGGTATATTTTAGATTTAGATAATGATATAGAGGCCAAGATGTGATGTTTGATAAGATTTTTTAGAGAGAGAGAAGAATGGGAGATCGATGACTAGAGAAGAACTCAAGATAAAAGAAAAGAAAAACTTAAGAGTCTAGTGTTTGTTTAACTGCCAAACATGAAGATGCCGCAAAGCTCTTTGATAAAGCTGCTAATTGCTTCAAGCTCACCGAATACAGGGACAAAGATGGATCAACTTTGTTGGGTTTTTCAAATCGATGTTCCCATCTCAATTTGATTGTGCATCTTTTCCTCCTTAGTTTTAGTTTAGATTTTTAATCAGCATATTTGCTTGGAACATTCTGGATTTGTGAGTCTCGATTGATGGAGTGATGGGATTGACTTGAATGGATTTTGGGTTTGAGTGAAATGTCATTGGATTTCAATTCTAGGGTAGATAATGGGTATTGATGCTTAAGAAGTGTGGGTATTTGAAAGTTAGATGAACAGTGCTTTTGATGAAGATGGTGCGATGTGCGGGTTCGTGGTTAATCAGTATTTTCCCATTCAAATTTTTTTATTAAATTAAATCTATTTTAAATTTTTTTTATTTTTAAAAAGTTTTAAGATTTTTTTTAAATTTTTTTCTGATATTTCATATGAAATAAAAGATTCTTATGTCAGTAATAAACATTCATGAACAACCATGCAACATGCCATGTCAGCAAGCTAGCAGTGTCGTTAACTTTTTTTTTTCTGTTTTCGATAATTTTAACAAGAATTAACGACATGTTTGACTGATTAGAATGAAATAGGACTGTAATGAAATAGCCATCTGATGAGAATAGAATAGGGTTGTAATGGAATTGAATAGGTATAACATTGGTTTAGTTGGATGGAATTGAATGAGTATTGTAATAGTATTCACGCGTTTGGTGTTAAAAATAAGGTACTGCAAAACAAATCTGTTAACATTGACTGGGGAATAAATAAAGAATTATGAAATCATAAATTTACTGTGTCGTGATAAATCCACTGCCTTAGAAACAAATTCACTCTGATCGGTGTAATTGTGTAGTAGACGTCATCCCCAAAGGTTAACACAGTGCTTCAATATTTGTACACTCGAATATGAAAGATGAAATCAGACTGGTCTTGCTCTTCTCATGAAAAAATCACAACAGGATCAATTTCCAAGAAAGTTTGGAGGGGTCACAGTCGATCCTGCTTAAAACCCAAACTCCTAGACATAATTCTCCAAAAAGTGATTTAGGGGAAAATCAACAAAGTTTAAACAAATCGAAAAGGAAGGTAGAGGAGAAAAATGTGCTTCAGAGAGGGTTGCATTTTCTGTTCAGTGTGAAAAATAAGGAAATCAACACTCTATTTATACTAGTAACAGAAGGGCAAAATGGTAAATAGGCAAGGGTAAAAGAGTAAAAAAATGCAAGAGTAGTTTGAACCTGCCCCACTATTTTCGCGCCTAATAATAAAAAAATATATCAATTCCATTTTTTTGGAACAGTAAACTGGAAAAAAATAAAACTAATAAAAATATTATTTTCTGAAGAAAAATAATAAAACTTTTATCCAAAAAGATATACATACAAGACGATCCAAAACAAGTAGGTAGCAATAACACGTGTGTGATAAGCCTATGGCCCAATTACTCAATGAGAGTAAGAAGTAAAGCTATATAAAAACTCTCTTGATAGCTGGTACATAACCAATGCGAGATATACCCACTGACAATAACCCTTTGCATTACTAACATTTGGTTGAGAAGAATAAATATGTAATTGAAAAAAATACTCGAATGACGAATATGCCATTTAAGAAATTAAATTATGCTTTTATTTTTGTAAAAATATTAAAGAAACCCATTGTCTTCAACCTTGTTCTTTCTTTCCGACTCATTGTTTATGTAAATTGTCTCCCTTCTCTCTAGAGAATTCATCTTCTCTCTCTAGCTAAACTCAAAGCCCGCCATCTTATCTACTTTTTGCCATACTTGCTTCCACTGACTATCGTAGTTTCCATCGCCATTCACCGTGTCCTTACCCAATAAATACTTTGATTTCTTCATATATTTTTTCACCTCTGTTCCTCTTTCTCATTTCCAGAATTCTTTCCCAAACCCTCGTTGACATTTTATGCTTCTGAAATTTTGATTACCATCAACAAAAATTGACTTGAATTTTTTCACTTTTAACTACATGCATAAGTTCCAAAATACCCAACCTTATTCGAAATTTACAACAAATGGCTAAGATCGTTCAATACTATCTAGGAGAGGTTACCATAGTTGGGTTAGCAATAGATCTCTGATCAGCTATTTAATGTCACAACAATAATGTGCAAGCGTACACTACTGATGCAAGTATAGTAGACAAATATGAGTCTGTCAGCTATCAATCCCACAAGGATGGTTGTCTTTTGTCTATCAATGTCAGTGCATTAAATGGATAGTAACGAGATAAATTGTGAGAGTAGTTGTCGAGCAATAACTTGAAAACAATAAGATAAAATATGATATTGATAAACTAGGATCCCCAACGCAAATATTCAACAGAATACTAACTGCTCACAAGGTATAAAAGGACAGGTGATTGTCAGTGCATTAAATTGCAATGAATAGCTTACCAAACTTAACTTCTATATTTAATCTAAGACTTAAACATGCACATTAACCACACTTTTTGATGATGGCAATGTAACACTATTAACAATAAATGGATTAAATTCCTCTAATCCTCAAGCAACTTCCATTGTCATGCTTGTTAGCTTGAATTGTCGCTGCAACTTCCAGTGTCAGTAACCGCAGTAACACTTTCGTGCTAAAAACATTCAAACCCAAAGATTAAACAATAGAAGCAAGATTGAATAAAATAACATTTAACCCATAAATCATGTGTACTTTCGTACTAACAGAAATAGAAGGTAATAGCCAACGTTTATAAAAGAAAAATAAAAGAAACAAGTGGAGAATACTGTTCCTAGACAACTTGACTTGAATCTCTCTATTCCCTTTTGTGTCGCATTCAGGGCTCCTCAGCAAGAGCTAAGCTACATCCTTTTCACGTCGATTTACTCGTAGGAGCTTAAGTCACCATAGCTGAAAGCTTCAAGGGATAGTTTGAAGAAGATGATAAAAAAAACTCTTCCCTCTTTTTTTTTTCTTTTCACGTCAAAATATATTTTTTTCCAAATAGCACAGATGTCCTTTTATCAGAATCATACTGCCTCTGTACGACATATCACACTTTTTTGTTCTTATCTGGACAACTTTCAACTATGGCGACAATTTTAGGTACAATCTGGAAATATTCATGCAACGACATCAGTAACAAAACATGTCAAAATTAAGGATAAATAACCTAAGATCCACTGAGTTATAAAATGTAAATTACTGAACTGAAAATGCTAAAATATATGCTAAAGATAACTAAATGGATACAAATTAACCAATAAGTAGGAAGAAAACTTATGTTCTTTCAGGTACTATCACACCTCTAAACTTGAGTTTTTACTTGTCCTCAAGTAAAATAGAAACTAACAAGGCTACACAAGAACTCACTAAGGCAAATGATTATTTTAGCAACTTGAATCACCTAAGATTCCAATGAATGAGTCATATTTAGATGACAGAATATTGTATCGACAATATATAAGTATGAATGAATAAGATTGCAACTTCATCAAAATCAGTATCATGCATTAAATCCTAAATTCTATCTTCTAATACAACATTTATTGTACAACATATGTCTCTTTTTCTTGTGAATAAGGGATACCGTTGTATTACTGTACCCTTGTTCCTGAGAAGTAACGATGGAGTGTAACAAACCCCCAAGGAGTATGTAATTATGCTGACACACACTCATGCAGCGACAGCCTTTGGCCAGATTCATTTTTCTAACTCTTGCATTAGAGTGTTCCCTCTTTAGCATTTCACAACACACCCACTTTGGAGTGTCTCTTATTCATAACCATGCATATATATAAGCAGCTGTAAAAGATAGATTCATTCAAGATTCAAAGAATGCTACTAGTCATCCATTACTAATGTAACCTAAATTATTCATCAACGAATTGAATATACAATATTCAGTCAAATTTATTCAACTTATTCATTGATAATTTACATGATTCAAGAATTAAGCATCGAATGTAACAAAAATTTTCAAACACTTTTACATTAACCATAAATAAACCTTCCATGCTTCATAATTTGTTTTTTTGAAATGTGAGTGTATTTCCAAACCTCATATACATTCCCTCAAACTTAAAGTTTGCATTGTCCTCAATACAATACACTAATATTAAAATGAAATGACAATACAAAAAGAACTTGCAACAACAATGTGCATTAACAAAATGAAAATTACAACTACATGCAATGCATGAATACTATAGCTAAAACTTAAAATAAACTAACTCGATTTTCCTCGGCCATCAATGTGGCTGTACAATGTTTCTTTCTCCTCATCTTTTTCACTTTCTTCTTATGCTTTTTATCTTTGGAGCACTTTCTCTTCTTTTCTTTGTGCTTCACACGGTCTTCGGATTGCTCTTTAGTTTCTGACGTTGTCCCAGTGTCATCGACTGCTTCCTGTGTAGGAGGGGTCACCTTGAGTGGTCATGTATAAACTATTATCACCAATAAGTTGTAGTGCTCCTCATTAATTACCTCTGCAACTTTAGACGGTTTAGCTCCATCTCGCTTCAAATTATCAGTAGTTGCATCCACAATCTCGGATGCATTGACAATGTTCTTAGCAGATCTTTTCTCAGCAGCTTCTATCTCAGTATTTTCTTCCTTGGACTTCTTGTTCACAACTGCAACATGGACTTCCTCCTCTCCAGAAGGCGCCTCTTGACTAACAATGAAATCGTCCGCAACCAGGCTATCAATTTTTCGCATACACCCCTCAATGTCTTTTGAGTCCTCTTATTTCTCATCATCAAAGACATGCACAACATGAGAGGATTCCACCGATCTGTCTCGGTCCCCTAAGTAATTTTCCTCTGATGAGGGTTCATACTCTAGGATGATCGGTAGGAGCACTGGAAATTCTAAGAGTCGGGTCAGGCTTAACTGATGTAATGCGGCTAGAAAGCGTAGAACAAATTTTATGATATGTCCATATCCTTTATTGTAGCGACAAGAATGATCTACTTATTGCTGATGGAATTAGCCAACTTCTCGATATCCTTCATTTTACGGAGCAATGATATCTCTACAGTCAAGTTTGTTCCATTGCTTTCTACTTTGGTTTTGCCCTTCCTTGTCTTGTTAGTCTCTACCTCCTTTATTTTCGGCATATCTTTGACACGAGTCATTCTTTCAATAGAGGCTTCATTGGTCGGGCCCTTATTTTTTAAGATCTCTTTATCATCACAGGGCACGATCCCTTTTTGTTGGCATAGTAGCATCACCAACGATAGGAAAACTACAATTCTAATTTACCTTGTGGCACATTCAGCAATTTCCTGGTAGAGTATTACATCGACATCAATTTTTCCACCCTTGACAATTGAATGTATTAGGCACATTCTATCAATGTTGACTGCGGTGTTGTGAGTAGAGGGCAATAGCCTGCAGTTGACAAAATGAAACCAGATTTTGCTTTGCAATGTCAAGAAGCGACAGTGTATCATATAATTCTTTTGATGTGAACCTATCCACAATGCTCCTTCGACACATAAATCCTTCACCAGCAGGTCCCTTTTGTCGTCTATGATATCATCAATAAACTTGGAGTGTTTATCTACATCCACTTTAGTGTTGTATAGCTCGTTGATCTTTTTAGCATCTATAAGATTACGCCTTCTCGAACAAAGATAAATTCTAACTCATGGTCATAAAGGTTAGCGTAAAACTCACATACCAATGAAGGAGAATAACTTCCAGGATGAGTGTAGAAAATCTCCTATTTTAGCTTAGAGATAGTTTTGTGGATTTGCTTGCCCAATTCTTGTTGTTGTGAAAGGAGAATGCCTTGTTTTGGGTGAAAGTTGCACTTCAAAATGTTGTCTTGAAATCTATCATTAGCCGTTTTTGTTAAAAACATCACCAGCTCCTTTTTCTCCATTGGTATGGAGGACTCCAATTCACGAATTGCAGTTGTAAAGTACGAGTGTTCTTCAATAGACTTGGTGGCTTTATTAACTGATCCTCTCATTCTTGCCATATTTTGTTTGTTTTGTGGAGTGAGGATGGTTTAAAGTTGTAAAGGTACGAGCTTGAAGAAGAGAAAGTAAATAAAAATGGCTGCATTGTATGTGTAGCAATCGGCACAGTGAAGGGGGTTTATAGAGAGTGAAAGAAAAAGATGGAAATGGGTGATTTTTGTGAAGGATATAAAGCTGGCGGGAATAATTATGTCCAATGATAATTACGCCTACTCAGACAGATCAAATGGCTAGGTAACTTTTGATCAAATAGTGAGATCTTTCAATTTCTGATATGCCCTCATTTTTGATGAGTCATAATTAACAGTACAATAGTATGAATTGCGTTGACAATAAAGCCTAAGTGCGTCGACAATGGTACCTAATTATCCTGTAAAAATAAAATAAAAAATATAAAACAAACTTGAACAAAAATAATAAAATAAAATAACATAATGATAAATTCAATAAAAATTAAATTTTTTTGACTAATTTAATGGTCTCTACCTACTTTTGATTAATATTCCCAAAATATTGTTTCAACTGCTGTCTATTCACTTTGAACTGGTGTCGAACATGTAAATATTTGATTGTGACTGCACCATGAGGAAATAATTCGATAACTTCGAAAGGTCCAGACCAACGACAGCGCAATTTACTAGCGTGCAGTTTCAGTCTAGAATTGAATAATAAAACTTGTTAACCCGCGATAAATTGTCGCTACAAAATAATTCTGTCATGCCATTGTTTGGTCTTTTCTTTATAAATTGCCGCATTTTCATAGGCATTTCGCCTAATCTCCTCTAGTTCAGTGATATTCAACAGTCTTTTCTTTCCAATAGCTTCATAGTTCATATTCACTTGCTTAATTGCCCACATTGCTTTGTGCTTCAATTCAATTGGTAAGTGACATGCTTTCTCAAAAATCAATTGATATGGCGACATCCCTAATGGAGTTTTGTATGCTGTCTGCAATGCCTGTAAAGCGTCATCTAGTCTGGAAGACCAATCTTTCCTCGAAGGGTTCACAACCTTCTCAAGAATGTTTTTAATTTGTCAAGAATGTTTTTAATTTGTCGATTTGATACTTCGGCTTGTCCATTAGTTTGCGGATGATAAGTAGTAGCCATTCGATGATTAATTCCATATCTCTTCAGTGCAGTTGCCACTTGGTTGTAATGAAAGTGTGTACCTTGATCACTAATCAATGCCTTTGGTGTGCCAAAACGTGTGAATATGTACTTGTGAAAAAATTTAAGCACTCTCTTTATATCAACCTTTGGGACTGCAACAGCTTCAACCCACTTTAAGATGTAGTCAACAGCTACTAATATATAAAGATTTCTAAATGAATTTGGAACTGGTCCCATAAAATCCATACCCCAAACATCAAACAATTCAACCTCTATAATTGGTTGCTGCAACATTTCATTGCATCGAGATATAGAACCAGTGTGCCGACACCTATTGCATTGATTTATAAAATTGTGGGCATTTTTGAATAATAGAGGCTAGTAAAATCTTGATTGGAGAACCTTAGCAGCTGTTCACATGCCATCAAAATGACCTCTATAAGGAGCATCATGATAGTGCTTCAAGATTGAAAGCATCTCTTCTTCCGAAACACAATGCCGAATGATATTGTCATTGCATACCTTGAATAAATACGACTCATTCCAATGATACTTCATTACACGAAGAAATCTTTCTTTTTTTGGCCTATGACACCCAATGGGAGTTTTCCATACGCTAGATAATTAACCAAATTCGTATACCAAGAGGTTGTATCTACAACACATAACTTCTCATCTGGGAATACGTTGACAATTTGAAGTACGTTTCCATCTTCACTACCAACTTCCAATCAAGACAGATGGCCTGCAACTTGATTCTCTGAACCCTTATGGTCTTTTATCTCGATGTTGAATTCTTGCAACAGTAAGATCCAACGTACCAGTCTTGGTTTTGCATCCTTCTTCGCAAAAATATATCTCAATGCTAAGTGATCAGTAAATACAGTAACCTTTGCACCGACAAGATAAGAATGAAACTTGTCGAAAGCAAATATTATAACAAAAAATTCTTTCTCTGTAGTGGTATAATTAATTTGAGCCTTTGTAAGAGTTTTGCTAGCATAATAGATGGCGTGAAATATTTTTCCCTTCCGTTGTCCTAAAACAGCTCCAACAGCAAAGTCGCTTGCGTCACACATAACTTCAAAAGTTTGAGACCAATCTGGTGCAACGACAATGGGTGCATTTACTATCTATGTCTTTAATTGAATGAATGGATCCAAACATGCATCGTCAAAGAAGAATTTTCGATTTTGTTCCAGTAATGAGCATAAAGGCTTTG
This sequence comes from Gossypium hirsutum, assembly GCF_007990345.1. Taxonomy (NCBI): domain Eukaryota; kingdom Viridiplantae; phylum Streptophyta; class Magnoliopsida; order Malvales; family Malvaceae; genus Gossypium; species Gossypium hirsutum. The sequence continues at coordinate 95,742,770 of NC_053431.1, read as the reverse complement.
CAATTTTAGAGAAATCTCTAAGAAATCTTCGGTAAATCCCCGCATGCCCAAGAAAACTGTGAATACCGTACACATTTTTCGGTGGAGGTAATTTTTCAATGATTTCCACTTTAACTTTGTCTACTTCAATGCCTTGACTAGAGATGCGATGGCCTAACACAATGCCTTTAGGTACCATGAAATGACATTTTTCCCAATTTAGAAGAAGATGTGTGTCTTCACATCGCTACAATACTTTATCCGAATTGTCAGCACAATGATCAAAATCATTCCCATAGACTGAGAAATCATCTATAAAAACCTATAAATAATCTTCAATCATATCTGAGAATATTGCAATCATGCACCTTTGAAATGTGGCTAGTGCGTTACAAAGACCGAAAGGCATATGGCGAAAAGTAAAAGAAAGGGACATGTGAAAGTTGTTTTCTCTTGATCCTTTGGTGCAATAGCAATTTAATTGTACCTAGAATAGCTATCTAAGAAGCAGTAATAGGCTCTTCTAGCAGCCTATCCAACATTTGGTTAATGAAAGGAAGTGGGAAGTGGTCTTTCCTTGTGGTAGCATTAAGTTTGCAATAATCCATAAAGACTCGCAATCCCATAGGGATGAGTGTAGGAAGTAATTCATCTTTTTCGTTGCTAACCACAGTGATGCCACTTTATTTAGGAACGCATTGTGCTGGACTTACCTTGTAACAGCCCGATTTTGGGACGAGTCAGAACAGTGGTTTTGGGACCACAAATTCGACGTAGAATAATTTATTTTTATTACATTTTTATGGTTTACAATTTCAAGGAATGATTTCGTGAAAATTTCGTTCGAAAATTTTGACGTTTGAGCCCCCAATTCAGTAAAAAGGACTAAATTGTAAAAAGCATAAAAGTTGAGTTCTACTTATTAAAGGTTTCCAATTGCTATGAGATTTTAAATTAGAGGTCCTTAGATAGTAATTGGACCATTAGATAAGTTAGTGGACAAAAATGGATATGAATAGGTGAAATTTCAAAGTTATGCATAAAGGGTATTTTGGTCATTTGGTAAATGAAAGAATAAAAAGGGAAAATAAAGCCAAAATTTTATCCATCTTTTTCAACCTTGGCTGAAATTTTCAAGCTCTCCATAGCTAGGGTTTTGTCATCTTTCAAGCTTGATTGTAAGTTATCCTAGCCCCGTTTTTAATACTCTTTACATTTTTGAAGTCGTATTCACCCGATCTTTCTATTTCTACCATTATTTTGAAGTAGGGTTCATATTTAAAACTTGACCCATGTATGGAGTGCATGTGTTTTGATATTTATGGTAGAAAATGAAAGTTTGATGTGTAATAAACAACTTTTACTAAGTGATTTTTTCATGAAGATACCTAAAAAGGACCTATTTGTAAAAAGTTATAAAATGGGTAGTAAAAATATGATTTGATGAAAAATGTCGGCTGATATAAGCATGTATATGGTTCTTCTAGGCTTGGGTAACAAATAAATTGAATGCATTTCAATTTACGAGCCCAAGGATTAATTTGTAAAAGTGTGAAACTTTAGGGGAAAAAAGGTAATTTTTCCATAGTGTGATGTTTGGATTGATTTGAGTAATGTGATTAAATAAGATAAATTTTCTATTATAGATCAAGAAAAACAAAGTTCGGACCTTGATCAGGGAAAGAATAAGGTGTTTGACGATTAAATCCTTTCCTACTATTTTTGTATCGAGGTAAGTTCGTACGTAAATAATGCATCGTTATTTATGCTTTAATTGCTTTAATATTGTATGACTTGTGATTTACTTTTGAGTGTAATCGACAATGTTTGATGAGTGAGAAATACCCCGGTTGAACCTTAGGAATAGATATGATACAAATTTCTTGACATTAGGGTTATTTGAGATTACGTGTAAGACCATATCTGGCATCGATATGAGACTTCGTGTAAGACCATAGTTGGGCTATTGACATCGATATGAGATCTCATGTAAGACCATATCTGGGATATGACATTGGTATGGTACTATGTGTGTAAGATTTCCCGAGTATCCTTTAGTATTCCAAGTGGTTCAATGGGAAACTTAACGGCAATGTTAAAGTTGGGGAAGATTTTAGTATGTTGTGAAAGATTATGGCAAGTGATAAGTTGGTATAGGTATGTACATAAAACTCATGCTTAATCAACTCGATATGTGATGCATCTGAGTGTGCTAATTGTAGTTCTGCTGTTGTTGATTGTAATTCCCTTGTCTTGAATTATAATTTCCTTGAGTAGATATATTATCATATCGGAATGTTGTAGCATTTTATCCAGTATTCTGAGTTTCCCAAGATTGTTGATTGCGTACAAAATTATTATAAGAGGTACCATAAGAATTGTTGCATATGTTACAGACACAAAAGGCATTCTCTGCATGTTGTGGACAATCTTCATAGTTGTGGTTGTCACTGCAAATCTCGCAACAAAAGGTAGGAACATCAACTTGTTGAGCAACTTGTATAAGTGCAACGTCACTAGTCCCTTGCATATTTTTTTATCATATTTGCAAGAGAAAAAATTTGAGCACTAAGTGCAGATATTGTGTCCAATTCAATAACTCTTGAAGTAGCTTTTGCTTGTGCAGCTCTAGAGATAGTATATTGATAATCATTCTAAGTAATTCTTTCAAGAATTCTAATAGCGTCATTATAAGTACAATCCAATAGAGGACTATTGGCTGATGCGTCGACAAGATTCCTCGTATGTAAATTCAGCCCATTATAGAAAATCTCAATTTGTGTTTTCTGTTGAATGCTATGCATAGGACAACTTTGAAGCAAAGATTTATAACTTTCTCATGTGGTGTGAAGGTTCTCATCATCCAGCTTATGATAAGCTGTAATATCATTTTAGAAACTACCATTCATTACTGGAGGGTTAAATCGCAAAACAAACTGTGTTGCTAGTGCATTTCAAGAAGTAAATGATTCGGCAGGTAGCCTAAGGAACCAAGTATGAGCTTTTCCTTGCAGAGAATAAGGGAATAATGGCATCTTCAAAGCGTCATCAGGAACGCCTTGTTGACTAAAGGAAGCACAAATCAATAAAAATGATTTAAGATATTCTCGTGCATCTTCATGTGACAGTCCAATATATTGCTCATTAGAATTCAGCTTTTGAGATATTAAAGGGTTGATTTTAAAATTTCCAGCTTGGATTGTTAGCCTAACAACTTCCGATTGTAAGTCATCCAAGATAAGTACTACAAAATCTCGTATAGTCTTATTTTATATTTGAGTGTCTTGTGGCAATGGTGGGTCAATAGCATTTTGTTGCTACATCCGGGGTATAACTTCATAGTTTCTTAGTAAAGCCATATTTCTTTGTTCTCGAAGTCTCCTTCGAGCGGTTCTTTCAATTTCTGGATCAAAATCGGTAATAACTCCGAATTGCTTTGGGTCATACATCTCCTAAAATAAAATGTGAAAATAGCAACAAAAAGAAAACAAGTTAGTAACAACTAAATATTATTAAATAAAAACAAACAAAAATAAACATCAAACAAACACCATCCCCAGTAACGGCGCCAAAACTTGGTATGATATAATTTAGTAGACTAATATGAGTCTTTCGGATATCGATCCCACGAGGATGGTTGTCTTTTGTCTATCAATGTCAGTGCATTAAATGGATAGTAACGAGATAAATTGTGAGAGTAGTTGTCGAAGTAATAACTTGAAAACAATAAGATAAAATATGATATTGATAAACTAGGATCCCTAACGCAAATATTCAACAGAATACTAAGTGCTCACAAGGTATAAAAAGATAGGTGATTGTCGGTCCATTAAATTGCAATGAATAGCTTACCAAACTTAACTTCTATATTTAATCTAAGACTTAAACATGCACATTAACCACACTTTCTGATGATGGCAATGGAACACTATTAAGAACAAGTGGATTAAATTCCTCTAATACTCAAGTAACTTCCGTTGTCATGCTTGTTAGCTTGAATTGTCACTGCACCTTCCAGTGTCAGTGATTGCAATAACACTTCCATGCTAAAAATATTCAAACCCAAAGATTAAACAATAGAAGCAAGATTGAATAAAATAACATTTAACCCATAAATCATGTGTACTTCCGTACTAACATGAAATAGAAGGTAATCACCAGCGTTTAGAAAAGAAAAATAAAAGAAGCAAGTGGAGAATACTATTCTTAGACAACTTGACTTGAATTTCTCTATTCCCTTTTATGTTGCACTCAGGGCTCTTAGTCAAGAGCTAAGCTACATCCTTTTCATGTCGGTTCACTCGTAGAAGTTTAAGCTGCCATAGCCGAAAGCTTCAAGGGATAGGTTGAAGAAGATGATCCAAAAAACTCTCCCCCCTTTTCTTTTCTATTCACGTCAATGTATATTTTTTTCCAAATAACACAGGTGTCCTTTTATTAGAATCATGTTGCCTCTGTACGTACAAGTTAGTTGTACTAGACTAGATAGCTCACACATTTTTGTTCTTATTTGGATAGCTATCAGGTGCAGCGACAATTTTGGGCACAATTGGAAATACTTATGCAGCGACATCAGTACCAAAACATGTCAAAATTAAGGATAAATAAGCTAAGATCCACTGAGTTATAAAATGTAAATTACTGAATTGAAAATGCTAAAATATATGCTAAAGATAACTAAATGGAGGCAAATTAACCAATAAGTAGGGAGAAAAGATATGTTCTTTCAAGTACTATCAATCTCCTTCTTTTTGTTTTTGCTTGTTGATTTCATGGGTATTTGAGGAATATTTTTTGAAGTCTTATTCCTTATGGTGTTGAATAAGCAATTCTGTAAAACAAACATGTTAGCAAACAAATATAAATATATAAATATTTATAGTAAATACAAGATCTGAACAAATAGTATAAACAAATATTTATATTTATGTAAAAAGGCCAGATCTAAAAAATAATTAAATAAACAAGATCTTGAAAAAACCAGAAATCAAATAAGGGAATCGAATTTTATATGATATTGAGGCATGTTTTCTCAGTTTCCTTAAGACAGATTTGGCCGCTTCTATTGTACTTGAAGAAACGTTGGTCGCTGTCTCCCAGGATACAACAACAAAATGATCGCGACAGTAGTACCTTTGCAGTGATCAACGAACAAAATGATCACCTACGTTGTGCAAGTGCACTACCTGGTGGATTTGAATTCGCACCCTCTATGCACAAGGAAGAGCATTAGTTTTGTAACAGCCCGGTTTTAGCTAAATCAGAATAGTAGTTTTAGAACCACAAATCCGATGTGGTAAAATTATTTTAATATTATTTTTGGTGTTTATAGCATGTGAATATGTATGTGTGAAAATTTCGTGAAATAATTTTATCGTTTAAGTGGTTAATTTTAGAAAAGGACTAAATCGCGTAAAATGCAAAAGTTGCATTCCACTTGTTAAAAGTGCTTAATTTCCATGGTGTATTAAATGAAAGGTCCTTATGTTGCAATTAGATCATGGATAGTGGGAATGGACATAAATAGGCATTAAATGGATTTTTTTAAATGGTTTTAATTAAGGTTAAATTGGCAATTTGTTATTAATGTTATTATTAATAAAAGAAAACAAAATTTGGCTTCATTATCATCATCTTCCATTGAAAATCAAAAGAAAATAAAATATTGAAGCTCATTTAGGGTTCAACATTTGTGTGGCTTAATTGAGGTATGTTTCAAGCTCGGTTTTTGATGATTTCTATGTTTTTGTGATTGTTGTATCGAGTACTAGCTAGCCCAAGGACTTATTCGTATAACTGCTTAATGTTTTGAAAGTTTCCATTGATGAATTCATGCGTTCTTGGATGTTTGATGATGAATTATGAAAGCTTAGTGATAGATATTTAAGTTTTGTAAAGTGATTTTTGATGAAAATGTCAATTAGGGATTAAATTGAGAAAATATGAAATATTATGGTTAAATATGTGAATAAATGATAAATATGGGATGATATATGCACTAGGAAAATTTGGTTAGCATGTATTTGAAAGAAATTGTGTAAATTGGTGTATTTGTGTTATAAGGACTAAATTGTAAAAAATGTGAAACTTTAGGGGTTAAAGTGTAAAAATGCCCAAATATGTGTTTGTTAATGAAATTGAATGAATAGGTGATTAAATAAGTTAATTTTGAATGTATATAGATCAAGAACGAAAGAAATCGGATTTAGATCGGGGGAAATCAAAAGTTATGGAATAGTCGGTTCATATGCAAAATAAATGTCTTTAAATTGAATTATACATGTTAAATTGTCATTGAATTGCTATAAATGTTGAATGAGCAAATACGAGCAATAATTGATAGAGTTACAACATCCAAAAGTCCCATACGAACTTTAAGAGTAGTATAGGATACGAATGTCATGACATTATGTTACTGAGATGTGATTACATGTAATACCATGTCTGGGAAATTGGCATTGTATTATGATTACGTGTAAGACCATGTCTGGTACATTGGCATTGTTAATCGGTTACGTGTAAGGCCCTGTCTGGGATAGTGGCATCGATATGTGATAACATGTAAGACCATATCTGGGATATGGCATTGTACAAGCTATATGTGATTGCCAAGTATCCTTAACGATTCCGAACGATTCAATTGGCAAAGTCAAGTCGAGAAAGAATATGTGAATGAGCTAAGTTACTCAGGTACATACGAAATTCATACGAGTATTAAAAAGGGGAAATATTTGATGAACTCGATTAAGACATTGAATATATATTCAATGAGAAAGGTTTGTGAATTTGAATGTGATTAGCTATGTTTAGCACATTTGAATTGATATGCAAATATTCATGTGTTGGCTTTATTTGTATATGGCTTACTAAGCTTTTGAAGCTTACTTTTTGTGTTCTTTCCTTATTTTATAGATTATCGAAGCTAACTCGAACTCGAGGATCTTCGGGAAACGTCATCACACCATCGATCATCCCGTTGGTATTTTTGGAGCTTTGTATATATGGTATATGACATGTATAGGCTAGTGTCATCTTGTATATTTTGAGTTATGATATTAGCCATGAGATTTGACTTGTAAATGTTGGTGTATATGGCCATATAAGTTGGCTTGAATTATGTGTTTGATAAGTGATATATGTGATGTATATAATGCCTTATATGTTCGCTTGTTTTGGTTTGTTTGTCATAGTTGTTGATATAGCCAAATGGTGGTTCATTTGGTTAATTAGTAGTTGATGTATTAATGCTTGGAAGATTGGCATATTGTGGTTTGGTTTTGAGATGAAGATATGGTGCAATTTGTGTCATGATATAGATGATAATTTGATGAGTAAATGCATTTAGTAGTTATGTGAGATTGATGATTGTAGCATATTGATTTGACATGTTTTTGAATATGGAACTAAGTAGTTGAAATGGTTGAATATAGATGACATGATATATGTATGAATTGGCATGTTTTGGCTGCCTATATATGTATTGAAATGGTACCAATTTGGTTGCAATGTATGGTTGAGAGTAGGGTGGCAAATTGGCTTTTCAAATGGCCTATTGGTACCAATTTGGTTGAAATGTATGGTTGAGAGTAGGGTGGCAAATTGGCTTTTCAAATGGCCTATTTTTGGCCACACGGGCAGAGACACAGGTGTGTGTCTCAGTCCTGTGCGACACACGGTTATGCTACACGACCGTGTGTCCCTTGGGGTACCCCTTCGAATTAAGTCAGTATACTCTACAGGTTTGGCATGACCTAGACACACGGTTATGCTACACGACTGTGTGTGACCCATGGGCTGGCAAATGGGCGTGTCCTCGGCCGTGTGAGACACATGGCCTGTTCACACGGGCGTGTGACCAATAAATGTTGAAAAATTTTCTAAGTTTTTCAAGGTTTGCAAATATTATCGGTTTAGTCCTAAACCCGTTCTAACCCTATTGATCGATAATACCTTATAACCCTATTTCGACGATAAATACAAGTTAGGGATGTTACAAGTTCAATTATTTAATAACTACTAAGTTGGTTTACATATATATACAAGTTCTACACTTGATTCCCAATCAATGTGGGACTAATACTTTTCATTTTTCTCAACATAATTCAAAAGTAGCTTACTTTGAGTATCAGTTTCTCATTCATCACTCAACCATTTTGAGCATATGATATCTTGTTGTAAAGGTCTTATAGGGTAAAACATAAAATCATAATTTTATGATTCAAAACTCCTCATTTACCAATTGAAAATATGCCTCAAAAATTCAAAAAAATTTATATTTTTCTAACAGATTCTAATGGCAGAGAATCAAGTTCCTATTCAGGCCACATTCATAATTTTCTGCAATAGAGTATTCCAATAAATAAAAACACGATGAACCAAATATTTGAATTACTATTGTTTTATGAATCAGGCCTGAATGAGTTGGCTATTTTTGCCAGCCAAACAAGTTGTAAAAGTATGAAGGCTAAATGAAATGCAAAGAAAAAAAGGTTAGATTGATTTTTTTACATAGGTTGAGGGCTTAAAATGTGATCATGCCAGTATGAAAATATTGAAGAGTGGACTGTTGTTTTTACTTTTTAAGGAGACAAGGAGGCCAGAGAAACCAGCGGAAACTTAGACCATATATTTAACTAATTTGTCTGCACATTTCACATGGGGTTAGAAATTCAAGAAGTGACCATTTTATTAGTATTAACCGATTTAATCGTTATATACGCCAAAAAGAACTTTAGAGATTGGTTTATAGTATTTAATTTGATTATCGTTATGTGTAATGTTAGGTAATTATAATTACTCGATTTCATTAGATTAAATATTTTAATTACATCTTAATTATGTCGTGAATAATTATAAACATTATAAAAATTTCGAATATTATTAAAAAAAAAGTGATTGTTGTAAGACAGCTTTTGCTACACCTATTGCAACAATTTAGATTTACATTATATTTGATTTTTTAATTTTCAAATTATAATTATAATATATTAATAATATTAATTAGTGAGATTTAGATCATAATATTAATAAAATTTATGAATATAATTGCATTCATTAAGGAATTTTTTATATTTAAAATTTATGATTAATATATTTTTTATATAAAATTTAAATATTTTATTGGAATAATATTTTAACTAAAATTTATTATTTTTATTTAATGACTATTTTAATAGAGATGAATTTTTATTTAATGACTATTTTAATAGAGATGAAAAGTTGTTGTAAAGAGTAAAAATAAAATATAAAATAATGATTTTTACAATAAACTTAATTGTTATAATGAACCGCAATTATAGAAATATGTATATTATAAAAAGAATTGATTTTACGACTTTCTAAATACATAAATAATTTAAGTTTAAAAAATATTTTATATAATAATAGTATTTTAATTTTAGTATATATTGTTGTTAAAATATAATCCTATGTTATTTTATTAATTTATTTAATGATAAAACATTAATTAGACAACGTGAGAAGAGTGAAAAACATATACGTGGAGGCTGATGATGTGGGTTAGATTCAATGTATTTATTGTATTTATGTTATATTAAGAATGAGGTAAAAAAAATTGATTGAGTATTAGTTTAATTAGAATGAGTATTTTGTTAATATAAGAGACATTAATTCGAGTGTGCTGAAGCGCATTATTCTCCTAGTTATAAGGAGAGATTATGGGTAGTTTTAAGTATTGTGTAAAAAAATATCAAAACTTATAATGTGATTATTTTTAAAAAAATTACAAAAAGGCATAGATAACATTTAAAGTAAATTCAACTCGCCCTCAACACTAGGGTGTAAAAAGGTTGGATTGGGCTGGTCAAGGTCTAGTAAAATTTTTTAAGTTAAAGTCTGTTTCGGAGTCGTCCTGGCCTACTTAAAAAACTTATTTTACTATTTTTTTTAAAAAAATTATACTTTTAATTATATTTTATATATTTTTATAATTAAATTAAATTTTAAAAAATAATTTTTACTATTTAAGAAAATGTGAAAATTTTATCCAAGTCTAACTTGACTAGGCCAGGTGAGCTACTCGACCTTTCGATAAGTCTAATCAACACGAACAATGAAAATATCTCCATTGGTTTGACCTAGACCTGCTCATGGGTCGGGCTACCCGGCCTGGCCCGAAGGCTCGTCTAAAATGTGTGAGGTTTGGACAAAAATATAAGCCCAAAAAATGGGCTTGGATAAAAAAAATAAGGCCCGTTTAAAAAATGGGCCGAGCCTCGGTAAGGTATTTTTGGCCAGGGCCCGCCCCAATTTCACTAAATGACAAAAAAAGTTGCTATTTTTTTTAATGTTATTTTCTTGTTGTTTTCTCCCTATTTTGCTACCATATTACTATTAGTTGCTACTATTTTGTTGTTATTATTTGGATATTGTATAAAATTTATTTTATTATTAATTTTGTTATTATATTAAATGCATTTGTTAATTTTGTTATTAATTTAGAGGTATTTGCTATTTTAGTTGCATCTATCTTAGTGCTATTTAAGTCTACATATTTTTTAAAATTTATTTTCAATTTGTTGGAAAATATTTATTTTGATTTATTTTAGTATTTTTAATTTATTATATATATTTAAAAATTATATAAAATAATATAAAAATAAATACGGGCGGGTTGGGCCGAGCTTGAGTTTTAGTATTTTTATTTGGGTCGGGCTTAGGCAAAATTTTAGGCCTATTTTTTGGGCTCGGCCCAGCCCGAGCCCAATGAATAAGCCTAAATTTTTAGTTGAGCCCGACCCGGCCCATGAGCACTCCAGCCCGAGCCCAAAAAATAGGCCTAAATTTTTAGTTGAGCCCGACCCGGCCCATGAGCACTCTAGTTTGACCCAGGGAAACAAACTAGTATCAACTTAACTATGGACATTTTTGTCTTTGTCAATTTTTTTAAGAGAAATTTACGAAGTGTTGTTCATTAAAAGTCGAAAAATCCTTTAATAAATTAGTATTGTGGTCAATAAAATATTATTTTATTATAATTTATGTGAAAGTTAGAAATAATAAATTTATAAAATGAGTTTGAAAAAACATTTTGCATGAATAAATTAGAACGGAGGTATTATAATATATAAGACATTTTTTTTTGTTTTGAACACACTCACGAATGCTAGCTAACTAGCTTATATTAAAAACTAATATTTTGAGTGAGAAAGCTAAAGTACAAGTAGTATATCGAAAATAATCGGTCTACGCAGGGGCGAAACCAGGGGCAGGCATGGCACCGGCCCCCTAAAATGGAAAATTTTCATTTAGGCCCTTTAGATTTTTTTAAAATTTTAAATTAGTAAAAGTAAAATTGCACTTTGACCCCCCCTAAGATTATAAAAATTCAATTTAATCATTTAAAAATTATAAATATATAAACTATAAAAAATTAAAATTTCCTTCGGCCCCCCAAAAATTCTTTTCTGGCTTCGCCCTGGGTCTACGCTATAAAATACGTTTGAAATAGCAAAGGTGTTGTTGGCATGAATGAAAAAGAAGTTTTACTTTAGGTTGAATGAACGAAATTATGGGCTTCAAAAGAAGAGTAATAGGGTTTGCCCATTGCCAATCCAGAGAGAATAATTGCAGTGAACGTAGATCAAACACATTCAAATTGAGCTATATATCCTCAACATCACGCAAACCCATTCACACGTTTTATTTATCTTGACTGCGTTTTACTTGGAAAAGTTTAATATTATTTTTTAGGTTATGATGCTTTTTTTTGTTACAAATATTTTATTAATATGCCAATACGTGAGAATTTTTTAAATTCCCCGTTCTCTTATCTTTCTTTACTCTTTCTTTTTGTTAAATCCCTCCTCTTCTTATACATTTCAAGCTGCCTTCTTTTTCCCTCTCGTCATGGCATTTAGGTATATATATACATTGAAAGCTATATTTAGCATACATCAAAATGGGATTAAAAATTTCTTGTTTAAGTTAGAAAACGTTACAAATTAATAAAATAAATTGTTGTGAAGAGACGATAAAAAAGAAAATCAAAAGAAATCCTACAAAACAAGTGTGGTGATAGATGGTGGTGATGGTAATGGAAGCAATAAATGGCTAAAAAAACTGAAAGCTACAATAATTATTGTGGTTGGTTCAAAGAAATTTTGCAGAGAAAATTTCGACTAAGCTTAAGTTGGCCAAAAAATAAAAAAGTCTGAGATGATAAATTCAAGTTAAAACAAAGAAAACAAGGAATAAAAGAGAGCAAAAACGAAATGAAAATCAGCAAATTTATTTGAGAAATAATCTTGTAAACATGGATATGTATAATGACTACTCTATTTGGCTTCTTTATTTAAAGAATTAAATCCACTAAATCAATTTTCACATATGCCGTTATTAATCAAAATGAAACAAATAAATTGTTGGACAAAACACGTAAGCAAACAAATATAAATATAACTAATTATATAAATAAATTAATATAAACAAATATTTATGTTTATGTAAAAGCACTAAATTTAAATAAAGCACATTAAATAAATATTTATATTTATTTAAAACATCAAATTTGAGAACAGTTAAATGCACAAGATTTTAGAAAACCAAAAATCAAAAAAGAGAATCGAGTTTTACTAGATGTTGAGGCTTGTTTTCACAGTTTCCTTAAGATAAATTCGACTGCTCCTATGATATTTGGAGAAATATTGGTCGACTGTCTCCCAAGATACAACAACAAAATGATGACTACAGTAGTACCTTTGCAGTGATCAGCGAACAAACCTTGCATTCTTCTATCACCAAAATGTTTGAAAATTTGGAGAGGAAATAGAAAAGAATTTTTGAGAGTGAAAAATTCGTTATTTCTCTGTCTAAAGAATTCTGCAGTATTCTTTAGGCTTTTATAATCATTCAATATGGAGGAATTTTAGAAATTTCCATGAATAAAGATACAAATCTTTCCATTAAAGAAGCCTTTAAATCAATCTGAATAAAATCAAATCAAATTGAAAATCAATCTGATTGGAATAAAATCAAATCAAGATATTTTTCCTTTTAATACAAGTTCTATATAATATCTGATGAGAAAAATAAAATATGTATTGGGCTAAAATATCTGCAGGCCCGACCGGTCTGGACATTTCGCGTCACCCACGTCGTGTAGGTGTGCCCCCAGCCTCGATGGTTTTGGACTTACACCTTATGCGACGAGGCAGGGTTTCAAGTTTAGTCATTCAATAAACCTTCAAGTGGGTTCTCATACATATATACTCATATTTCACATTTGATATTTAATTAATGTGGGATCTAAACTTTTCATTTTTCTCAACATAATTCACAAGTAGCTTACTTTGAGCATTAATATCTCATTCATCACTCAACCATTTTGAGTATATGATATACCGTTGTAATTAAAGGTCGGAGTAGAATATAAAACCATAATTTTATGATTTAACTCTCCACCTTTATCAATTGAGAATATGCTTCAAAGTTTCCAAAAATTATATTTTTTCCAACAATCTCCCACATGAATGAAAATTGTTAGTTTTAAAGAAAAATATTGACTCGATGTGATGATAGAATTTACGATCAATAGTTGCATGGGATAGGTAGGAATTCACCCTTAAACATTCCCTTGTGAAAGTATATTTACTTTACTAGCTAAAAAGTAAACGCGATGTCCTTGAACTGTTCTGCCTTTTGTGAAAACGATGATATACCTCACACAACTACCTCTATGGCAAGGTTTCTCATGGGTATGTTCATATAGTCGTCAACATCTCTTGGTTCTGCAAGAGTTTGAGAGAACTATGCCCAAATAGCCTCCTCAAAGCAGCCCCATTTCACTCTCACATAGGTGATTTATGTTGTTCATCTCACTAAGACACACAACGATTATTAAAAGCATTGTTTAACCTATCCCATTTTTAGTCATTATTTACATCATAGGAATGGACTTGGGATAATAACCCCACAGTGACCTCACAGGTCTATGCAAGTAGGTTGTCCTGTTGAACATAGATCTTGGGATCTCCAATCAACTAGATTGGGTTTTCCTTCACATAGTGCCTTTAATTTTTCATGGGCTTTAGTCTCATTCCTTTCGATGTTTCATCAACATGATCTCGATTTAAGCCTTTAGTTAGCAAATTTGCAATGTTATCTTTTGATTTTACAAAATCAATAGAGATAACTCCGTTTAAGATTAGTTGTTTAACGATATTGTGTCAACGACACATATGTCTTAATTTACCATTATACAATACATTAGCAAAACACCCCCCACAATTTCAAGTGGTTGTAGAATGGTTTTCTACCTTTCCGTAACCCATATGGTGTCTTGTTTATTTTCTTGTAGGCACCTTATTTAAAATTTAATTAGTTCATAGAAAATCTTCCCCCGCATTTCCTATGATAACCTAGAGCTTTCTAACAATGTGTTCATCATTTCTTTTAGAGTTCGATTTTTTCGTCCAGCTACTTCATTTGATTAAGGAGAGTATGGTGGTGTTACTTCATGAATAATATCATGTTGTGTACAATATTCAAATCGTTCAACATATTCACCACCACGATCACTTCTCACCATCTTAATCTTTTTATTAAGTTGGTTTTCAACTTCCTACTTATAAAGAATATATTTCTATATAGCTTCGTCTTTGCTCTTAAGCAAATTACGTAACAAAATTTTATGCTATCATTATTAAAGGTAATAAAATATTTATTCCCTCCTCTCGTTTGAACAAAATTTAAGTCACAAACATCGCTATGTATTAGATCAAGTGGTTCTATGCTACTTTCAACAGTTTGAAATGAAGACCTTGTTAATTTTGCCTCAACACAAGTTTCACATTTATGTTTATAATTAATGTGAAATAAAGGAATGTGCTCTAAATTAATTAATATACGTAAAGTATCATAATTAACATGTCCGAGCCTACCATGTCATAAATTAAATAACTTAAGCATATAAATAGAAGAAGAAACAACATTCTTATTCATAGTGGTAGTAGTTATTTTTGGAAATGGGTTATATTTCAAATCTTATTAGGTAAGCTTAGCCTCTGAATTCAAGGTTAGTAGTGGGGTTTTAGACCTTCCCACGAAGCTTATTTCTATTATCTGTGCTAAAAAAGGGCGTTGATAATTAGTATGTTTTATTTTTTTCTTTTCTTTCTGTGTTCTTTCCTACGTATTTAAGGAATTTCTTTTGAGTCATCTTCTCTAGAGGATACAAGGAAAATATCTAGAAGCTTGTCAAACATCATTGATAAGTACCAGCAGATTGGTAATTTCTAGGAAACCCTTAAGATGTCACTGAGGGGATATATGTCTTTGCTCTAATTCATGCATGATCAATTTATAATACATAAAGGGGTCTGATAATTATGATTTTTTTCATCTAGCCTAAGAAGCTAAAGAAGGTCCTAACGATTAAGGCAAATGACCAATAGAGTAGATTCTATCTTGTAGGTTCTGGTGAGTTTCTTTTTTTTACTTCTTTTGGGTTTTAAAAACTCTATGACATGGAGTCATATAAGGTAAATTGTCTCTGCTGAAAATATGTCGATGTGTTGTGTAGTAATGAGTCATATTGTGTGTTCATGGTTATGGTCACAGTTAATACCCACCTTGTGTGCTAACTCAGTAACAAATTATCTACAATATGTGAAAATATGGAAAGAAACCTTATTTGTGATGCCTCCGGTAGGGCAGCTTTATTACAAATCAGACTTACAAATCACCGCCCGACCTTACGGGAGAACACGTGTTCAATATGGCAAGGAATGGAATAAATATATCCAATTCTGATTTCTTATTTATGGGTCTGAGTCTAGCACAAGCTTGGGTCACAGGTATACATATATGAATGAGAGAAGCATGCATAATTTACTGGCACATGTCCATTAAGAATTTTATGTTGTAGTTGTGATGTGTGCACAAATAGATTGTATTGGCAGACCGGTATAAAGTTATTGTAGGGCAGAGTTTTAAAAATGTCTTTATCTTTGATTCAGTCAGGGGTAACATGATAATCATGTCGTGTTAATGAGGAACCTACTAAGTTCAAATGAACTTACTTCGTTACCTTTTTTTCTCAGGCATTTGAGTAGTAGAAGAATATCTGTAGAGAGGGGATTACGCTAGAGTTGTGTCTATAAGTGAGCTACTTATATGTTTTGTATCATGCATGGCTATTCGGTGAAAGGCATACTCGTACAATTTATGTTTAATTGTGTTTTTCCTTCATGAATCTATTTTGTTTTATTTTACGAAGTGTAATTGACCTTGATTATATTTATATTTGTGATCGCCAGATCCCTCTTAATTTTCCATTTTCAAAATTTCCTTTTCCTAAGTGTATTCACCTTTAATGGTGAAACCTAATTAATGAGTCATTTAGTAATTCTTATTACCCTCTTTAAAGATGTTATACCTTCAAAAGAAATGATTAACGATTTCGACGTAAAAGGGAAATCCTTATAACTAGTTTCCCTCAAACATTGAAACAAGTCAAGGGTTTTGAATATGTTAGTATCACCCTAGTTGGTTGGGCAGACTGTTTGGCTGATGGGTATGCGCCATGTCTTCCTAACGGGCTAAGGGGTGTTACATAAATGGTTAAATTCAGTTCTTATCCTTTTTATTATAATTATATGTGGGATATATATTAATTTCATATAATTTGGTCCTTCCTTTGTTGACACATGTGCAATTCTTTTTTTTCTTTACATAACAATAAAATGTTAAATTTTAATTTTAGTCACTCTATTATGCATAAATTTGGAATATAATCTCTACGCTTTAATTTCTAACATAATTTGGTCATTATATTTTTATAATGTTGTTAGTTAATACAAATGGTTAATATTATTATTTTTTTGATTAAAATTTAACGTAATTATATGAAATTTGAATAATCTAAAGGACTTAGAGACTACACTTCTTTTAAGTTTGCCTTGCCTTTTTTGACGTTATAAGACAATGGTTAAATTTCAAGTTTGATCCCTATGCTATATTGAAACTTGTATTAGATACATGTAATTTAATTTTTAACATAATTTAGCCCCTCTATTTTATGTAATTAGTTAGTCGAAATAGTTAACAATGTTAAGTATTTCGATTATACTGCTAAGTCATTTTTTAAAGAACACTATTCCCAAAAAAATATTTATTTCATCATGACGAATTCAAATGGACTTTTTTTTTAAAAAAGTTCACATTAACAATATCAACTCAATTCATTTGTTACATCATTACTAAGTGATTTCTTTTAATTTTAAAATGTCACATAAATGAATTTAATAAAAAACCTGAATTTTTAAATTTAAAAAATAGAATGACTAAAATTTTGAAGATAGAAGTGAGAAAATTAAATTCCAAGCTTACAAAATATAAAGAGACTTAAAGCATATTTTAAGCTTCGAAATTTTAGTATATAATTTGGCGCACAAAAATATTTAATCCAATGCTCATAAACAATAATAATAATACAACAAAAAATGTATTCCTATATTTTTGTTACAACCGGCTAAACAAATTAACCAATTATAAAAGGCAACTAGTGTTATGTGTGTCTGTCATTCCCGAAAGATTTACGGACCATCACCTGATGATTTTCCAAAAAGATAAAGCAGGAACTTTAGAATGAAGGTATTTACAGTATATTTACACACTGGAGCGATGTCTAGACTCCACAATGATTCTTCTTACCCTCATAATAACCATGTTGGATAAAATGTATCATCCAAAATGGCTAAAATAATAAAATTCGACTAGACTAGAATCCATGTAGCTCACTAAAAACACATCAAACCGTTAATAGAACACTATTCACAATACTATCAGCCAGGCTAGCCTTTGAATTACAGCCTACGGTATACAGTGACTTCCCTTTTCCTGTTATGAGTAACTGCTTTACAGTTACAGTTAGCTTGTTAGCATTGTAACAGTTTCAGTTAGAACAATTAGTTGGTGTATTTGTATTAAATAACATGGTATTAGTTGCAAGGGTTAATGAAGTCAGAATACATTTTCTACTCCCTTGATTGCTGATCTTAACATGGTATCAAGAGCCAGAATTTTCTTGGCATAACCATTTTTTTTCTTCTTCCCTTTTTCTTTTATTTTTTTCTTTTTTGTCACATTCTTTTCTTCTGTCTGGTACGTTTTTCATGGCTACAGAGGCAGTACCAGTGGTCAATACCTCACGTCACTTTTCGAATACTAGGGAAACAGTCTATTCGCAAGGTCTTGGTAGTGTTGATTCACCAACTGTTCATTATTTTGCCAAACATGATACGATCAAACTTGCTGAGCATAATTATCTGTTGTGGAAGCATCAGCTTTTGTTGATCCTTGAAGGGTATGGTCTTGAAGGTTTTGTCTTGGGCACGATTATTGTTCCTCTTTCTTTTCTTGCAGGAAGTGAGGGTCAACTCGTTGATAATCCAGCCTTTCTTACTCACAAAAAGTAAGATAAATTTCTAGCTTCTTGGCTCCTGTCGACTGTTACTAATGAAGTCTTGGTTCATCTCAAAGCTGTTAAGACAAGTTTTGCTGTCTGGACTACCATTGAAAGAAGATTTGGTACTATACTCGATCAAGAAGTCCAACCTCATCATCAAAGAATATTTATCCAAGACTCTTAGCGATAACTTGACAGCAGTTGGTAGTTTGGTCACTGAGACAGAACAAGTGAGTGTCATCTTGGCTGGACTTTTGGTTGAATATGAGTCTATTCGTGTACTTACTTCTACTTCTTCAATATCTCTGGACTTGCTCACTGACATGCTTCTTGACTGTGAAGCAAGACAACTGGCCTTATTGACCGATGTTCCTATGTAAGCAAATTTGGCCTTTCAATGTCAAGATAATGTAGATTGTTCAAAATTTCCTCATTCTCAGGAATCTAAGCACTAGCAAAGAGGGTCAGGCCGAGGCTGGTCTCATGGCAATGGTAGTAGCTGGTCCCGCTCTCGGTCCCAGTGTCAATTATGTAGGAAAGTCGGTCATATTGTTCTAACCTGTTATCATAGGTTTGATGAGAATTTCTCTAGTATTAGTCAAAACCCTTCAGTCAACTATCATCAGTTCCACAATAATGGTTTTTCCTCTTCTCCACCTACATGTTCATCTCTGGTTCATTGTTGTGGCTTGTTTGCTCCACCACTTGCATCTTCTCATCAGCCACCTCCTCGAGTTCCTACGTCCTTCACCTCCGATCAGATTTGATATCCTGATTCTGGTGCCACGAATCATATTACACTTGAAGCGTCTAATCTCACGACTGCCTTTCCCTACACAGGTACAAGCCATGTCACTATGGGAAATGGTGAGTTTGTCTCTATAGCTAATAGAGGTTTATCTACATTCTTGGCTGGTTCTGGACTTCTACGGCTTTAGAATGTTTTACATGTTCCTACGGTATGCAAGAATCTGATGTCTGTGGGCCAGTCTGCTAAAGATAATGATGTTTATTTTGAATTTCACCCCTTTTTGTGTTTTGTAAAGGATATTGAGAACGGGACGACTCTGCTAGGGGGCCACATGCATGAGGGTATCTACAGGTTTCAGTTTTCAAAGTCTGCTCCCACCAAAGTTAGTCCTGCTCAGAAGCCTTGCTCACCTCTGCTGAACAGTGCTCAGAGTTCCTCCTCTTCCTTATGGCACAACAGACTTGGCCATCCTTGTAATAATACACTTGCTAGTGTATTGAAGTCTTGTAGTGTTCCTTTCACACAAAGTTATTTGCCCCATATATGTACAGCTTGTCAACTAGGCAAAGCTCACAAGCTACCTTTTACTTCTTTACATACAATATATTCTTTTCCTTTTAAACTTGTGGTGACTGATGTCTGGGGACCTGCACATGTGCCTTCGAACGGTTTTTCTTATTACATTTCATTTGTAGATATGTATAGCAGATACACTTGGATCTATTTTCTCAAGAACAAGTTTGAAGTGATTCAATGTTTCATTCATTTCCATCAGCTAGTCAAAACACAATTTGGTCAATCCATCAAAATGCTTCAAACTGAGTGGGGGGAGAATATCGTGCTTTGTCAAAGGAACTTTCTTGACTTGGTATCCAACACAGAGTTACTTGTCCCTACACCTCATAGCAGAATAGGGTTGCTGAAAGAAAATACAGGCAGATAGTTGACATGGGATTGTCTCGCTTAGCTCAATTTGCCATGCCTTTAAAGTTCTGGTTTTATTCTTTTACACATGCAGTTTATTTGACCAATAGACTACCTTCTCCTGTCCTACATCAAGTTAGTCCATATGAAACACTTCACAAACTTCAACCTGACTATGGCCTATTAAAGGTGTTTGGCTGTGCCTGTTTTCCTAATCTGAGACCATTCCAATAGTACAAGCTACAACTTCGTTACCAAAGGTGTGTGTTTCTTGGTAGTTCCCCTAATCGAAAGGGTTATAGGTGCCTTACTGAAGATGGCCGTGTTTTTCTATCTCGACATGTTCAGTTTGATGAGACATAATTTCTATTTCATGATAATGGATTTTGTTCCCAGTTACAAACAGTTTCTTCAAAGGTTCTTCATGAAAGATCCGTACTTCCTGTGGTTGTAGCTAATACCTTTCCTAGTCACACCGCAACAAGGCCAGCTAGGGCCACTCTTGAGGCACCTTCCTCTATTCAATCTTTCAATACTCACACTCCTTCTAGTTCTTCTGCTAACTTCTCAGCAGTAGCTTTTGTTCCTACATCTTGTGCTCAGTTTGAGTGTCCTACAACAACTCTTTCAGTTGTGAATCTCCACCCCATGCAGACTCGATACAAAAGTGGCATTTTTAAGCCCAAAATATTTTCTTCTATCCTGACAGAGAATGAGCCCTTGTCTATCACAGAATCTTTCAAAGTATTTCCTGGACAGCAGCTGCATAAGCTGAATACAGTGCCTTGCTCGCTAATAATATTTGAGATCTTATGCCTTTACTAGAAGGTCATCGAGCTGTTGGGTGTAAGTGGATTTTTAAAAGCAAGAGACATACAGATGGCTCAATCGCACGATACAAGGGCAGACTAGTTGGTAAGGGCTACCTTCAGGAAGCTGGCATTAACTTCTAGGAAACCTTCAGCCCTGTGGTTAAGCCAACTACAATCAAAGTGGTACTTGCATTAGCTGTGTCTCTGAACTGGCCACTTCGGCAAGTCGACATTAATAATACGTTCCTGAATGGAGACTTGAGTGAGTAAATTTACATGTTGCAACCACCAAGGCTCGAGGAACAAGGGAAAAATAGGGAACACCTAGTTTGTAAACTGAGGAAAGCTGTGTATGGTCTTAAGCAAGCGCCTCGAGCTTGGTTTCACAAGTTGAAAGAATTTCAGGTAGCCACAAAGTTTGAAGTGTCCAAAGCTGATAATTCTCCCTTCATTCTTCGGTCAGGATCCCAGTTGCTTTATGTTTTAGTCTACTTTGATGATATTATCATCATTGGGAACGATTCTCGTGCTATAGATCAGTTTGTTACTCAACTCAATGATAAGTTTTCACTGAAAGATTTAGGGAATTTGAGTTACTTCCTTGGTATTGAAGTTAACTACACTTCAGAATGTGTATTTCTTACTCAGAAAAAATACATTCTCAATCTACTTCAAAGAGCCTCCATGGATAGATCAATGGCTTACCAACACCAATGGTCACCACATGTCAGCTGTCAGCTAATGAAGGCAGTCCTGTTGAGGATGAGCATTGTTACAGAAGCATTGTTGGAGCTTTGCAGTACGTGGTCATCACTAGACCAGACATTGCTTACTTAGTAAACAAGGTTTGCCAGTTCATGCATAAACCCTTGGACTTGTATTTTAAAGCTGTAAAAAAGATATTGAGGTATTTACAAAGGACATTAAACTATGGGTTGAGATTCATTCGAACCTCGAAGCTCTTACTTGAGGGCTACTCTGATGCCAGCTGGGGGTCAAATGTCGATGATCGTATATCAACTTTAGGATTTTGTGTGTTTCTTAGGGAGAATCCAATTTCCTAGAGCTCCAAGAAGCAGCAAGTAGTCTCCAGGTTTACAGCAGAAGCAGAATACAAGAGTGTTGCTCATGTTACTACAGAAATGGTATGGATCCAATCCTTATTAACTGAGTTATGTGTTCCAGTTAGAAGTAAAGCATTGATATGGTGTGATAGCTCAGCTGCGGTTGTAGTAGTGGGGAATCCTGTTATGCACTCTAAATTCAAACATGTAGAGTTAGACTTGTTTCTTTGTCAGAGAAAATGTTGTAAGTGGATTGTTTCAAGTAGGACATGTACCTGGTTCAGATCAAATCGCGGACATATTGACAAAACTACTGTCAGTACCGTTGTTCACAAAGTGTCGCAGTCTGCTTTGAGTTGTGGCGATTGATAAGGAGAGTTTTGAAGGGGAAAATGTTGACAAGTACGGGGCATGTTATAAGTAACTACTTTACAGTTACAGTTACTTAGTTAGCATTTAACAGTTTCAGTTAGAACAGTTAGTTGATGTATTTGTATTAAATACCGTGGTATTAGTTGCAAGGATTAATGAAGTCAGAATACATTTTCTACTCCATTGATTTCTGATCTTAACATTCCCTTTCTAAAAGACATTATTATATGTCAGCTTGACACTGCCATCAGTTTCAGTTGCAGGCCATTACTTTCTAAATTAGCATTATAGGTGTCAGTTAACTGTGTCTGCTTTTGAAAAAGGTGTTCCAAGCCAAATGTCTACTGTCTAGATATTTCTTTAAAAGCCAGTGTATTTTTGTTCATCATATTCAAGAGCATCTCATCATCTGTTCAGCTAAATATTTGTTGGTCATATGAACTTCTTCTACAATCCTCAGAACCCGGCTGCTTGAAGAATGCTTGTGCCTTTGTGCTCCACAAACCGGAGGAAACCCAGAAACCAATGGTTCTGACTCAGGGTATCCACCATTAGCATGATTTGGAGCTGATGAAGAGTGGCTAATCCTACTTACATTGCCTGAGCTCATTCCAGAACCAGATTCTGTTAATATATCTGCTGTTGTCGATTGAGTCTGAGCCTGTGCATGACTTGAACTTGTATAGCTCAATTCTGCAACTCCCTTACCTTTAATAGGTGATGCCACGGCTGCAATATTTGTTGTTTTAGTAATTTGACTTGAACTATTTGATGCTTGCATGACCCATGCCTGAACTAAACTAAATGACTTTTTATTCTTGTTCTTATGGCATGGTAGATGAGCTTGCTTGGTGTTATCTTCTAAGCCCTGTTTAGATTTTTGTCGACTGGTGCTGGGAACAATGGGAAGTGGAGGAAAAGAAGATGCTTGAAAAGGTGCACCCCTAGAGCCTGCCCCCAATGCTTGAAGATATCTTGAAGATGATTCGAGATCTATTGTAGATAATGATTCAAAAGGATGAACATCATTTGTGTCCCCATAAGCAGAGACAACCTGCACAGTAGATGACGCTGAGGGCACATTGGCTGTCCCCAAACTTGCCTTAATGGCCATTGAAAGTTGATAGTCATTATCAGATGGTTGACGTCGAACCGTTCGCCCCCTTCCATAACGATTATCTTCATTATTTTGATGATGTTGAGAGCTGGTCGGTATCTGAAAATGTACGACCAATTAACAAAACATCAAAGAAGTCAACAAGCCATCTACAAATGAACGCTTACCAGTGAATGAATTACGGTGAAATCAAACTAATCTGGAGTCTATTGCTTAGAAGGATGATACATACTTGTAAAGCAGTATTACACCGTGCACGAAACATGTGACCTCCATGTTCATTGGTATTATGCCTCTGAAAGGATAAAATTGAAAATACAAGAACTTAGCATATATGGAAAAGAGAAAGGTGAACTATAATAAGGAAATACACAAATAATCAAAAAAGAAAAACAACATTTAAATGCCCCCAAGAAGTCACCTTTAGGTCAGCTACAGACCGAAAGACAATAAACTTTTTGGCAAGGCAAACCTCATCCTCACATAGGTAATGATCTCGGCGAAAATGGATCTGCGGTAGACAATTTTCATTCTTCCATTTAAGAATAAATAAAAGCATAAGAAATCTGGAAGGTCATCTTACCTCGAGATCATCATAATTCTTGTAATATTTATTATGTCCTGGATGCCGCCTGCATTGAACATTCAACAAGCAAAAAGTAAGTCAAAGTCCACTTGTTTTAACTCGTGTCCTAAAAATGCTACCAGGATCAATAACTCAGTACCTTTGACATATATGACATGTATAATGCTCTATGGACATGTGGGAGTATAACTCACTTTCCCCATAGAATGGGGTGTTGCAGAACACACACTTTGGATGCCCCATGAATCCACCTCTCTCACTCTCGGTCCCATCCACCTCAGAGTTACCTGTGTTTATATGTTGATTCACCTGTGCTCTTGTATATAGTTTTTGTTCACATATAAACACCTACAATTACACACAGCTCAGAGAAACCAGTGAGATAATCAATGATTCAGTGCATGCAAACAGCTATAAATAATGCTAAACAATGGTCATATTAACCTTACCTTCCGTCCTGCCAAACATAGGCTGCACATAGCCCGTCTATGCCTATGAATCAAATGATTTTTCAACTGTTCAATGTTCCTAAACTGCACCCGTCGCTTCATCCCATCATTTGATCGATCCTCCATCTTGTCACATACAGTACATGAAAGCTTGCACATTGCCTTGATCATTTTGTAGTGATCAACATCATCGAAAAAGGCTTGCGTATCCTCATGGTACCAGTACGAACCCATCCGTCCTTCTCTTACATCATATGGCAATACAGAGAAGTCATTGACCAAGCTCGTGTAATCCCCTAAAAACTGGAAAGAAAAACCAGAATATATATACATAACTTTGCTTTAATTTCGTTATCTAACGCTACGATTACGATCATTCGACTCTTCTAACCTTAGTGACGAAGATGACATCGGACTCAGTCTTGCAGATGCAGCAGCGGCGATTGTTGCAGATGAAGCGGAGACGAGCGACGCAGTTGGAGCAGACGTCCCGGTGACCGCAGGCGCCGTAGGCAACCCATTCTAAAGTTTCAGCACACACAGCACAGCTGTCGTCCATTTTCCCGCTTCTTGATTATGTTCTTGGAAACACAAATCGTGCAACAAATTTATTGGATAATAAGAACCAAATGAAGATTTTACGCTTTATTTTTGCATACAGAGAATCAAATCAGATTTATATTAATGGGGAAAATGCTAGATTTCGTTATAACAGGACTGAATTTAGCTTGTTAATGGCGTTTTTATTTTCTTCCTTTTTTAGTTTAAAGTAACCAATGTAAGTAACCGGGAAAGCAGGTTCATATGTAATAATTGTTTTACATTGTTGAAACTAAAGTTAAAGAATTTACAAAAGCAGTTGAAGTGTTTTACTACATTATCAAATTAATTTTATCTACTAACTAGATTCTTTAGCTAACAATCTTTTTTGTTGTTATTTAAAAACATTACTGCTTTTCTTAACCAAACAAAAATAGAATTTGTTAAAGGAAATCGAAAATAAGCCACAGAAATTAATCAATATTCAATTTAAATAAAATTTTAAGAATTTTAATTCAATTGTATACTTAAATAAGAATTTTCACTTTTTATAGAATTTATTAATTTAATTAAATAATAATTGACTTAAGAAATTAACAAGTGTAGATAGAGATTCAACTGACCTAACGTCAAATGTGGTGGTAGTTTTAGTACATTTCGACACTTAGGGAGCTTGTTTTTCAGGTATTTTATGTTTAATTTTCGTATTTTCACCTTTCGTAGTTTAGATTCAATTATGTGAAAAATAAGCGTTTTTATGCAAGAATTGATGTTAATTGACCTATTAGGCCAATTCGGCTCTTAAGTAGTTCAAATATGTTTAATGAGTGTGTAGGATGAGTATTTAGTAGCCCAACAGCCTTATAGACAACACTCAAGTGTAGTACAAGTTTCCTGAGACCTAACATGTGAAATCGGAACTCCAAGCTCAAGAAATCAGTGTTGCAACACAGTATGGACATGGGAGACAAGTATCAGAATGGCTAAAATCGTTCGTGCAATCAATCACTTTCGAGATTAGGGTCTGTAATAGACCTAATTTGGATTTCTAAACATCATTATAAATATAAAGGTTAATGCTAAGATGTAAGCAAGCCTTTAGGAGCAGTAGTTAGGATATATAAGTTTTTAGTTCATTTTATTTTCTGTTTTTACAAACTTTGTTCTTTTTGACTAGGTTTGTTTTGAACCTAATTCTTTTCTATTGAAGTATTCATCAGTTTTCTTTTATTGTTCTTTTGCAAACATCAAGATAAATTAATTGTCAATAGATTACGCAACTATAAGCACATTCGATTCAATCAATTGAGCAATTTCTTGCCATCTCATACTTTAATTTATTTGTGTTCTTTTACATGTTTAAATTAAATCTAAGAGTTATGGAATTTAGATCTATGAGAGGCTAATTCTCTAGGGAGATTAACGAGCGGATGTGAGAGTAGTTAACGGAGGAATGCGAGTTTCCCATAAGAATTAATTGGTTTTAAACTATGTGTGTAACGACTCAATTTTCAGTGGTGTTGGAAATAGTGGTTTCAGACCACCAAATCGACGAGTAAGCTCGTAAATTTTATTATTTAATATTTACGTGTCAAAAATGATTTTAGGAGGATTTTTGAAATAGTAATTTGTGTGTTATAAGAATTTATTTAGATATGTGGTTTAGAAAATGAGGTACCAAGACCTCGATTTTATAAACTAAGCCGTAAATATTTTTATAAATATTTACGAAGTATCATTAAATTAGTATTAAAGTTTCGTTAGAAAATTTTAACGTTTTGATAGTTAATTAAGTAAAAAGGACTAAATCGAAAAAGATGAAAAACTTGTTAATTAAAGAAATAGTGATTAAATAGTTTAAGTGATGAATAAGGAAGGACTAAAGGGGTAAATTGCTGCCCAAAGAATGGCTGAAACGTCAGGAGAAGAAACAAATCAATGGGTTAGGTGATTGAGGGGTAAGTTGGGAAATAAAAATAAAATTTAATTGGATAAAAATAAAGATTAGAAGAAATCTGGACATTTCTTCATAATTCTCAGCCAAAAACAGCCATAGGAGGTCTTCAAGAAACTGATTTTTCATATTTTCACTTCATGTGAGTCAATTCTTGTCCTTTCATGAAATTTTTGTGTTTTTAAGACTTTTACAATTAGGTCCAACTATCTATTTCATTAGTTTTTGATTTAGTTAGAAATTTTGAAAGTTACCATGGATGAGTGTAGGATATTTGTGATGAATTTACATGGATTTAGAGTTTTAATTATGTTATATGATGATTTATTAAGTGATTTCAAAGGAAATTGTTTTTTAGGACATTAAATTCTGTTTATCAAAGGTTGTCTAATAACTTAGAATATTAAGATAAAGTGTTAGTTGAGAAAAATTAGCTTATATGATGGGCTAATTGGTAGGGAACTAAAGTGCAAAAATTGTAAAAGTTGAGGTAATTATATAATTTCAAAAATTGAGGGGTATAAATTGTAAAGTGAATTAAAATTTAAGTATGTGCTAATGAAAGAGTAATTTTTTATTTTAGATCAAGAGTCGTAGATAATCGTGAAAAAGGAAAATTTGCAAAATAATCCCTGAACTACTACAAATTCTACAAATTAGCCCATGTAAGTTCATATGGTTGAACTTTCATGATTAGTTGTTAATTTAGGAATGATATAATGTATTATTTCATCTCTTTGTTCCTGAATTATGATTATTGTAATAAAATGAAAATCGAATTGGAAGTTCAAATTAAGTGGAATTCAGGAGTGAGTACGATCGTTCCGTGAGACAAGATACATTGACGGATAAGATCATGGTTGGACCATGACAATATTTAATTGTAAGACCATAGCTGGGATATGACATTTTAATGAAAAGACCATAACTGGGTTATGGCACTACGAGTGTAAGACCATGACAGGGCCATGGCAATATTTGTGTAAGACCATAGTTAGACTATGGCACCATGAAAACGTTGTACTCAAATCCGTAAGACGTTCTCTAATTTGACAAATATTGGTTAAGTGTCATAAGGAATTAATGTGATAGAATTTATGAAGTTATTGATATTGAGCTAAATCAAGTGAATTCATCATTTGAAATTATGAATGGTAGGAAATGATAGTGACATGCTCGTTTAATGATTTACTATAGAATGTTCGGTAAGACTTACTTTTAAAGCCAATGAACTTACTAAGCTTCATTAAACTTACTTGTGTGGTTAATGTTCTTGTAGATTAACGTGTGGTTGGGAGATAAGATCAACACATCAAGGAACATTGTCTAGCTTATTTCGGTAATTTTTGCAATGTACATTTTGGTTTATATGGCATGTATAGGATTAAGTTGGTTTATGTAAAAGTTAAGAATTATATTTTGTTCTACACCTAATCTAACTTTTGGTATATATGATTTAATCACGTTGAATTATGTGTTTGGTTAATTAAGTGTTGAATAACTCATAGGTATATAAGTGATAATATGACCATATTAGAACTAGAAAACTGTTGTTTTGAAGGTATTGTTATGGCCCATATGTATGATTGAAGTGTGTAAGATAAAGTAAAAAATGGGCGAGAAAAGAGGTCATAAAATGACTTATTTTTGTCTACACGGGCAGAGACACGGGCGTGTGTCTCAGCTGTGTGTGACACACAGCCTAGCACATGGGCGTGTGGCCTATTCGTGTGTCCCCTGCATCTTATAATTTAGAAACAGAATGCCCAGGTTTTTGCACATGGACTAGCACACCGGCGTTTGACTTGGTTGTTTGACCCCTGCATCTTACACACGGCCTAGCACACGGGAGTGTAGCTTAGCCATGTGACCCAAGTCAGAGAGTTACACGGGTAAGGACATGGGCTAGGATACGGCCGTGTACTTCACATCGAATGCCCACATGGCCTAAGAGACAGGCGTGTCTCTTACATGGTCTACCCATAAGGGCGTGTGTCCCCTACACATATGAAAATTTTATAATTTTGTGAAAAGTTCTGTGAGATTTCGATTTAGTCTCTATTTATTTCTAAAGCGTGTTTTGGGCCTCAAGAGGTCATATAAGGGACAATATGAGTGTGTTATGAATGGTTCTTAAAATGTATATTAAATGTTGTGAAATACTTTTATTATAGTTTGTAAAGTCTGGTAATGCTCCGTAATCCTGTTTCGGCGACGGTTAAGGGTTAGGGGTGTTACAATGTGTGCCTAAACCCTGGGATTGACAACCCTAGGAAGTAATTTAGGTTAAATAAGGTCGGGAAATAAATTTACCAAGTAAATCGTAGTTTATCCCGATGGGGAAAGTGAGGTCAGGAGATAAGCAACTACCTGTCCATTAATTAATTAGTAGAAGTCGGTAGGTAATACTAGTTAATTCCATTTAAACCCAAATTCTGAAGTTAACTACAACCATTGAAACAAGTTAATCTTCTGTTTGTTAACCTGATTTAGTTGTTTGTCTATTTTTTTGTTTATTTAATTTAGTTTATGCTTGTTATCCATTTTATTGTTTATTGTAATATAAGTTTTAATTGCTACTGTTTAAACTTGTTATTGTAGAAGTAGATTTATGATTTAATTCGTCTTCCCTTGGATATGATCTCGGAATACATCCCTGTGTTCCGTTGTACACATCTATATTACAATTTGACTCGAATACTTGCGAACACTGCTTACTTAATTTTATATATTTTTGGTGTGGTATTTTCTAATTAAACATTCACATGTTTGGTGGCGGTCAAGTTGTTACTCATTCAATCTTTGGTTACTTTTGGTTGATCTAAACAACTCAATCATCTTAAAAAATTAATAACATTGTCAAAACCTTTTTGGAAGTCAAATTGTTATTTTAAAATGAAAATGGAGTCGCCACCAATCTTTTTTATTAGGTGTGATCGGGTCACCTCGAAACTTAATCATTTTAATTAAAGGTGTAGATTTAAAATGATAATTTTTGGTCAACGAAATCCAAGAAATGGGTTTGAGAGTCAGTTACGTACGAGGAACGATTAGCACCACATCACCCAAAATTGGTACCTAGTTGATTACTTGATGTCTTAGTGTCGAGAATTGAGAATTCAAAGAAAATTTAAAATATGATCTCCTTCTTTCATGATTTGATTAAAATATCGCTAACTAAATTAAATTTTATGAAAAGGGACTTCTTATTTCAAGTTAATCAAGAAAAAAAGATCATGTTCCGTAAGTTAGGGCACGATATCTTGAATCCTCGAAAACAAGAATACTCGTCATTTGATTATTACCTAAGTCCTACGTGTCTTGAATTTTAAATAGGATGTTTGGTTATTTAAATTCTAGAAAGGGCCCATACTCCGTAAGTTAGGAGCACGGCTCCTCACATCCCAAAATAAACGAACATTGCATTGGTTTTAATTATTTATTTTTATGTGCTTGCGCCAAAAAGCGAATGAATGTATGTAGCAATAGTTACACTGTACGATGATGGAAAAATTATGATATTAACAAAATAACAACATAAATAATGAAATAAATTAACAGTACTATAGTGAATACAATAATAAGAAATAATAATAACAATAAAAAATATTCAATTAATAATACTATATGATAATAATGATAATAATAATGAAATAATATAAAAATGTATGATAATAATATAATTACATAAAATATTGATATTTGAGCACATTTTAAAAAAAATAATATTAGTTAGCAACGATAATCACTTAATAGTATTAATAGTATCAATAATTAACAATAAAAGACCATGTGCTTCTCGAGTTGGAGATAGGGGCACTATGACGACGCGAGTATTACAAGTTAAAAACTTGAATATTTTGTTTTTTATTTTTATTTTTATTTATTTTTATTTTTTGAAATTTAAAAAGGCAAATAAAATTAAAAAATCTACCTTCTTTAAACTTTTTTTTCTTTTTGTATTCTCTGCTGAATCTTTTTTTTTGTTACAATCCATTTTTGGCTTTTATAGCCGAAATTATTACAAAATAATATTATATTTTTTTTTCTTTTCTCTGCTTCTTTGCCTCTGTTTCTCTGTTTTTCCAGGTGTTGGTGGCAAGGACGACGCAGTGTCAGCCTTAGATGGCTCGTCTGCTGACAAGGCGAGGGAGCAATGCTGAAGGAGACTTAGGGTTTTCTTTTATTTTTATTTATTTATTTAGGTTTTGGGCTTTTGGGCTTTCAGCTATTGGGTTATTGGGCTTTAAGGTTTAAGTTAGTAGATTGGGTCTTAGGCTTGTAATTTGGACTGTTAATGGATTTTTATTTTTTTTATTTTAACTATTTTTTTGGTTTGTTTTGTTTGGGTTTGGGCCGGACGAATTTGGCTTGTTACAGCTGCCCCTCTTTGCTCATTTTCATGTAATGGGAAGGGAGTAAAGACCTTATAAGAGGACCAATTCTATTCGGTCCCGCTAAATCTAGACTTCTTTGGTGTTCATCTTTCTCAAGTAGCTTATTCTTTCAATCCATTGGCTACTCTACTTCATTGTATCCACTTCGCTAAAACTTTAGAAAGGCAGGATTTAGTGTTACAGTTTCATCTTGCTCAATTGCAGCTTCAAGGAGATAAGATTTACTATTGTAGTTTCAATCCATTCCATTGCAACTTCAGGGATATAGGATTTGTAACTTCTTCTTGCTCCATTGCAACTTCAGTGAGATAAGGTTTGCCATTGTAATTTCATTCCAACCTATTGAAACTTCAGGGGTATAGAATTTGTAGCTTTATCTTGTTCCACTACAACTTCAGAGAGATAAGATTCGCTACGGTAGATTCATTCTGACCTACAGCAACTTCAGTGGTATAGGATTTGTAGCTTAATCTTGTTCCACTATAACTTCAGGGAGATAAGATTCACTATTGTAGATTCATTCCAACCCACTGCAACTATAGGGTATGAGATTTGTAGCTTTATCTTGCTCCACTGCAACTTCAGGGAGATAAGATTCGCTATTGTAGCTTCAATCTGACCCACTGCAACTTCTGGGATATAGGATTTGTAGCTTCATCTTGTTTCATTGCAACTTTAGGGAGATAAGATTTGCTATTGTAATTTTATTTCAAACTATTGCAACTTCAAGGGTATAGGATTTGTAGCTTCATCTTGCTCCACTGCAACTTCAGGGAGATAAGATTCGCTATTGAAACTTTGATCTGATCCACTGCATCTTCAGGGATATGAGAGTCACTATTTCACTAAACTGTTACATTGTTCTCTAGGGAGCATGACCTGTGGAATCTATTTCATAGGCTTATATTTTGCCAAGCAATTAGGATGCTATGATTAGAATGAATCAAGTGCTCCTATCTAAATGCATATGAATGCAACATGTCATTTTTTAGAATGGTTTTTTCTTTTAATGTTTAGGTCAATATTGCTTGTGGTTCATCCTAGTTTTATTATTGATGTAACACCCCTCACCTGTATTCAACACAGGAATAGGGTTCGGAGCATTACTGGACTTACAGCATAATTATAAATACTTTTCTCAAACATTTAATCAATTCAACCATTCATAATTCAATCTCAATCAATTTGTACCTAAAACGAGCCTACGAGGCCCTAAACATGCTGTGAGAGTGGTTCGAGACTAAATTGATAACTTATAATACTTTTATGAAACTTATAAAATTTTCCTCAAAATAGGGGACACACGCTCGTGTGGCCAGGCCATATGTCTCACACGGCCACCAAACACGCCCGTGTCATAGGCCGTATGGACATTCGAAATGAGAGCACATGGTCGTGTCACAGCCCGTGTCCAACCCCATATAACTCTCTGACTTAGGTCACACGGCCAAGAGACACGCCTGTGTTCCCTATACATGACCATACACGCTCGTGTACCAGGCCGTGTGCTAGGCCGTGCCAATCCTATAGGGTATAATGACTTATGCCATACGGCCAAGTCACATGCTCGTGTGTGTGAGGCCGTGTGTAGCATATTGACTTGATTTCAAATTCAACACCAGGGGACACACGACTGTGTATCATGACCGTGTGTCACACACGGCTGAGACACACGCCTGTGTCTCTACCTGTGTAGACAAAAATAGACTATTTACTAAGCCAATTTGTCACCCAAATTTGCATGTACCTACATAACTCAAATGGTACCATTTCAAGATGCAAATATGCAGCCAAAAATCATCAACCAATATACAAATCATACTATATCTATTTCAACCATTTCAATATTCAATTCAATGCCATTTACCTATTCAAATACCTATCAACTCAACTTGCTTTACTGGACACAACTCACATATCTATCTATACTATGTACCATAATTCATCTAATTTATCATCCAAAATCAATCCACAACAAATATATCTCAATCAAATAAATACCTCATACCATAATAAACATTTGAGTATCATAATTTAACATCAACCATATCACATGGCAATATTTATAACAAACTACATAATTTTCATAAGCTACCTCTAATAGCTATAATACATTTCCATCAAACACACCAAAATGACCAAAGCCTATACATGCCATATACCTTATATACACAACTCAAAGGTACCAAAATAGATGTTCGATAGTCTATACACATTCTCATAGAACCATTCTTTTTCTTTACAAACAACATCGGTGCACCCCAGGGCGAGAAACTCGGTCGTGCGAATCCTCTATCAGTTAATTCTTGGAACTGAGCTTTCAACTCTGTCGAAGACATTCTATACGGAGCTACAGATATCGGTGAAGTTCCCAGTACTAAATCAATAGCAAATTCAACCTCTCTGATTGGTGCCAAACCCAGTAACTTTTCTAGAAACAGATCTGGATACTCTCAAACAACCGGTATTGATTCAATCTTTGATTCTAACACTTTTTTATCAAGTACATATGCAATATATGTGTTGCATGTGTGTTGCATCCCTTTCTCACATATTTCTGAGCTAACATTGACGAAATTACAGCTGGTAAACCACTCAGATCATTTGATTCGATTCAGAGAGTCTTATTATTCAGACATTTCAACTTAATTGTCTTTCGTCTACAATTTACTACTGCATCATGCAATGTCAACCAGCCTATACCCAGAATTACATCAAACTCATTAAATGGTAACAACATCAAATTAGCTAGAAAATAGTAACCCTGAGTCATTAACGACAGTTCTTGCAAACTTTGTCAACCAAGACATATTTGCCTAAGGGGTTTGACACTTTTATAACAAACTCAGTAGAATCAACAAGTAAATTCTTATTAGACACTAAGTTCACACATATATATGAATGAGTTGATCCGGGGCCTATCAATGCAACTACATCAGTGTCATAAAGAGAGAATGTACCGGTAATAACATCTGGAGATGACACTTTTTCGCGACCGCGAATAGCATAGGTTCTGGCAAGTGCTCTAGCCTTGGATCTCACAACAGTATCTCATGTTGCACCTCTAACATTTCCAACATTACGGGGTGGTCTTCCTCTCACAATCGTGTTGCTTGATCTTACATTCTGAGATTTATCTTTCTCATCTAACTCTGGACAATCTCGAATGAAATGTTCATGTGAACCACATCTAAAACAAGATTTGTCATTCATTCTACACTCTCCAAAATGTTGTTTTACACATCATCCACATTCAGGTTTATTTAGTCTAACATTACCTACACTTGCCATTGATGTAGCTGGAGTTTTTGAACTCGTAAATTGCTTCCCACGATCTCTATTAAAATACTCCACCGATGCATTTGATTGACTATAAACATCTCGTGATTTCTTGGATAAAGAGTAATAGGGTTTATTCATCAATCTCTTTCTCAAATCTCTAGCTTCAGGATAAACCTTTCTTCTTTTTTTTTTGCCCAGTTCTTTAGCTTTGCAAGCACGATCGACAAGTGCCACGAGCTCTTTCAACTCTAGAATTTCGACTAGGAATCTAATATCTTCATTCAATCCGTCTTCAAATCTTTTGCCCATAATAGCTTCCGTTGAAACACATTCTCGGGCATATTTATTGAGCCTCACGAATTCTCGTTCATAATCTGTCATGGACATACAGCCCTGTTTTAATTCTAGAAACTCCTTGTGTTTTTTTATCACTAAACCTCTGGCTGATATATCTCTTTCTAAACTCAGATTGAAAAAAATCCCATGTAACCCGTTCTTTCAGTACCATTGATGTCAAAGTATTCCACCATTGATACGTAGTGTCTCTCAACAAGGATACAACACGTTTAAAACACTCTTCGGGTGTACGAGACAACTCATCAAATACTATGATTGTATTTTCAAGCCAGAATTCAGCTCTCTCAGGGTCATCGTCAACTGTAGCCCTGAACTCTTCAGCCCCATGCTTACGAATTTTATCAACTGGCAGCTTGTTCAATCGTATAGGATCAATAACTTGAGGAACTAAGGGATTGGTTGAGAAATTGGCGGAGGTAGAGGTTGTTGAGCAGCCGGATTTGTCCGGACATATTGAGTGAACCAATCATTCATCATTCGAAAAAAGGCTTCTTTAGCCTCACCTCGGTGACTACTCGACACGAGTCTAGATTTAGAAGGCACTGTCCATTGAACGGGAGCTGGCGCATTACTCTCAACATCATTTGCTATAGCTCGTTTGGGATCCATTACTATATGAAAACATAGTTTATAATGTTAGGATTCATCACACTATCACAGGTTATATATGGCATGTATAGCTAGACTTTCACACACGCTATGTTAGTCCTAGAATAGACTAAACTGTAGTTCTGATACCAATAAATGTAGCACTCCTCACCCGTATTTAACGCAGGAATAAGGTTCGAAGCATTACCAGACTTACAACACAATTATAACTACTTTTCACAAATATTTAATCAATTCAACCATTCATCATTCAATCTCAATCAATTTGTCCTTAAAACTAGCCTACGATGCTCTAAACATGCTTTGAGAGTGGTTCAGGACTAAACTGATAACTTATAATACTTTTATGAAACTTATAAAATTTTTCTCAAAACAGGGGACACACGCCCGTGTGGCCAGGTTGTGTGAGACACCAGTCACGCCCGTGTCATAGGCCGTTTGGACATTCGAAATGGGAGCACATGGTCGTGTCTCAGCCAGTGTCCAACCTTGTGCAGCTCTCTAACTTAGGTCACACAGCCAACACACATGCTTGTGTGGCTAGCTCGTGTGCCCTAAAAATGACCATACACACCCGTGTACCAGGCCGTGTGCTAAGCTGTGCCAATCTTGTAGGGTATACTGACTTATGCCACACGGCCAAGTCACATGCCCGTGTGTGTGGGGCCATGTGGAGCATACTGACTTAATTTCATATTCAACACCAAGGGACACACGACCGTTTGTCACATACGGCTGAGACACACACCAATGTCTCTGCCCGTGTGGACATAAATAGGCTATTTACTAAGCCAATTTGTCACCCAAATTTGCATGTACCTACATAATTCAAATGGTACCATTTCAAGACACAAATATGCAGCCAAAAGTCATCAACTAATATACAAATCATACTATATCTATTTCAACCATTTCAATACTCAATTCAATACCATTTACCTATTCAAATACCTATCAACTCAACTTGCTTTACTAGACATAACTCACCTATCTATAACATGTACCATAATTCATCTAATTCATCATACAAAATCAATCCACAACAAATATATCTCAATCAAATAAATTCCTCATACCATAATAAACATTTGAGTATCATAATTCAACATCAACCATATCACATGTCAATATTTATAACAAACTACATAATTTTCATAAGCTACCTCTAATGGCCATAATACATTTCCATCAAACACACCAAAATGACCAAAGCCTACACATGCCATATACCATATATAAACAATACAAAGGTACCAAAATAGATGTTCGATAGTGCAATGAAGTCCTTGACGATCCCCGGATCCAAACTAGCTTCAAAATACTATAAAACATAGAAAAATAAATAAAGCAAGCTATAAAGCTTAGTAAGTTCGTATGTAAATATGAAATAATCTCATCATTCATTAGCATTTCAAAATAGATAACATAAATAGCACTTAAAGCATCAATCAATGAGTTAACATAAAGTCTAACCACATAGTAACTCATACGTCCTCAACTTATTTTAACTCGGTACTTGAACAGTGTACATACCTGTATCGATACGTATCTATTTCTCACCAATTCTCCTACAAACCACTCCGGCTTATAATTACTTACAGTACGAGTACATCGATTTTCTAATACCATAGTCTAACTATGGTCTTACACATACATTGTCATGGCCCTGCCGTGGTCTTACATTCACATGCCATAACTCGATTATGGTCTTATTTTCTGATTGTCATAACCTAGCTATGATCTTATTCAACAACTTGTCTTATGTAACAATACATTTAATTTAAGATCTCCAAATTTAACTAATAGGATAAATAAAATATCAATTCCATCCATCAATTAGATAAATACACATTTAAGTTCAATTATACAAACTTACCTCGTGTACGGAAATGACGAAACAGACCGACTATTCAATTACTTTACTTTTTCCCCTATCTAAGTCTGAATTCCTCTTTTCTTGATCTATAAGTAATCGAAATCAACTTATTTATTCCTCTATTTATTCAATTCAATCCGAAATATAAATTCAAGTTATTTTACACATTAGCCCCTAAACTTTCACATTTTTACAATTTAGTCCTTATTACACAAAATCACAATAGACCCATACTAGCCGAATTACTATTATGCCCCTAGCAGCCCATATTTTTCATTTATTTCATATTTTAACCACTAACTTTACACATTTCTCAATTTAATCCCTATTTTGCATTTTCATTAAAAATCACTTTACAAAATTTGCATAATTCATAATAAATATTCATAATCTATCATCAAACAACAAAAATCATACATATTAATCAATGGTAACTTTCAAAATCTTTAACAGTTTTACAAAATAATCCCTGGGCTAGCTAGTACTAGATGCAACGATCACAAAAATATAGAAATCATTAAATATCGAGTCAAAATCACTTACCAATTGAGCTATACAATGACCGAATGTTTTAAACCCCTAATTTATTTTATTTTCTCAATGTTTTGGCTGTGGTGAGAAAGATGAAAAAAAATGATTTTTGTTTTATTTTAATTATCCTTTATAAATAAATTACTAATTTAACCTTTGTTATATAACTTAGAAATCATTTAATACTTGTCCATTTTTGTCCAGTCAAACTAATAATGGTATAATTACAACATAAGGACCTTAATTTTATGGTTCTATAGCTATTAGATACTTTTAGCTAATAGAACTCCACTTTTACAATTTACGCGATTTAATCATTTTTCTCAAATTGACCAATCAAACAATAAAATTTCTTAACAAAATTTTCACACAAACATAATATCATGCTGTAAGCATTAAAATAATAATAAATTAAATAATTCAACCTCAAATTTGTGGTTTCAAAACTACTGTTCTGATTTAACTAAAAATGGACTGTTACAACTGATGTGTTACCATGCCTTCCATTCAAGTTTGATATCTTTGACAGGAAACCCGAAGAGGTAGTCCCAATTTGGACTATTTGTTTTAGGATCTTTCCAACTTTCAAATTTGGTTATTTCTAGCTAGTGGTCCTGTTTCAGGTCCTTCTACTATTTAGAAATTTTCATCTCGTCCTCTCCTTTTTTTTAGGCAAAGTATTTCTTGAATGAATTTGAATTCACAAGATTGGGCAAATCTTTTC
This sequence comes from Gossypium hirsutum, assembly GCF_007990345.1. Taxonomy (NCBI): domain Eukaryota; kingdom Viridiplantae; phylum Streptophyta; class Magnoliopsida; order Malvales; family Malvaceae; genus Gossypium; species Gossypium hirsutum. The sequence continues at coordinate 95,704,019 of NC_053431.1, read as the reverse complement.
CATCCATCTCGGTTAGAATTAATGCTCCTCTAGAAAAAGATTTTTTCACCATATAAGGCCCTTCCCAATTCGGCATCCATTTTTCTCTGAAGTCTTTTTGTATGGAAAGATCATTTTTAACATTAGGTCCTCTTCATGGAATTTTTGGGGCGAACATTTCTGTCATAAGCTCACATAATTCGTTTTTGATACATTTGATCATGATAGATAGCTTTTAGCCTTTTTTATTCTATCAAGTTTAATTGATCATATTGATATTGGATCCATTCTATTTCATCTAACTTTAATTCTAATAAAACTCAGAGAGAAGAAATCTCAACTTCAATGGGTAAAACCATCTCCATTTCATAAACCAATGATAAAATTGTTGCCTCGGTGGAGGTTCGATAAGTATCGAAGGCGAATGGTAATTTTTCATGCCAATATTTATAAGTCTTTGTCATTTTCCCCACAATCTTCCTAATGTTCTTATTAGCTGCCTCCACTGCACCATTCATTTCTAGGCGATATGGTGAAGAGTTGTGATGTTTGATCTTGAATTGACCATAAACCTCCGCTATCGTACTGTTGTTCAAATTCAATACGTTGTCAGATATAATTCTTTCTGGCATTCTATACCGATATATGATCTTTATCTTCAAGAATTTGTCAACTGCCAACTTTATGACATTGGCATAAGAAGCGACTTTTAGCCACTTGTTAAAGTAATAGATGACCATGAAGATGAATTGATGCCCATTGGAAGCCTTTTACGAGATTCACCGGTTGACATCCATGCACTACATGGAGAAAGGCCTCAAAGAAGTCATCACATGGAGAGGTGAATGAGACACATGAATTTTGTCCCCATAAATTTGACATTTATGACACCTCTTTGCATAATTAACATAATCATATTCAATAGTGGACCAATAATATTCGAATATCATAATTTGCCTAGGCATTGTGAAACTATTAGCATGTGTTTTGAAAACACCCTCATGGACTTCTTCTAGGATTTTCTTAGCCTCAATAGCATCTACACATCTTAGTAACACCTGATCTTTTCTTCTTTTGTATAGTATCTCCCTATCTGGGACATACTTATTGGCCAGCCTTCTTAGCGTTCTTTTATCATTCTTGATTTCCTGCTCAGGGTATTCACGATTCTTTACATATTGCAATATGTCATGGTACCAAGGGTGACTATCCTTTTTTTCTTCCCAGATGTTGTAGAACTAGGCTGGAACCTCATAGATACTCATCTGAATAGGTTTTACATTATCTTGTTTGGTCACTCTGACCATGGAGGCTAAGGTAGCCAAGGCATTGCCCTTCTGATTTTCATATTGCGGGAGGTAGCAAAAGGTGATGTCATCAAACTCTTTAATTAACTCGAGAACCAACCTTCGATAATCAATCAGCTTGGAATTTCTTGTCTCCCATTCATTCTTGAGTTGACAGATTACTAGTGCCGAATAACCGCATACTTTCAGCACTTTGATCTTACATTCTATAGCTGGCCGGATTCCCATGATACACAGTTCATATTCTTCCATGTTACTTGTATAGTCAAAATCAAGTTTATTGGTGAAAGGATAATGATCTCTGTTTGGGGATACTAGGATTGCTCCAATTTTGTTACCCATAGCATTTGAAACTCCATCAAAATTCAATTTTCAGCGATATTCTTTTGAAGCACTTTTTTCAATGGTTGTAACATACATTAGATCTTCATTAGGAAAATCAAAATTTAGAGGCTTGTAATCTTCTAGAGCTCTGGTAGGTGGGAAATCCATTATTACACTCCCCTTTACTGCCTTCTGGTTTACATAGATTATATCAAATTCATAGAGCAAATTTTTCCATCAAGCTATTCCTCTATTTAATGCACTCGACTCCATCATGAACTTCATAGGGTCTATTTTCGAAATAAGCCAAGTCGTATGATACAACATATACTATCTTAGCCTTCGGGTGGTCTAGACTAAGGTGCAACACAGCTTCTCGATTGGCGAATATCTTGTCTCGCATTCATTGAACTTCTTGCTGAGTTAATAGATTATTCTTTCTTTCCTCCCTAACTCATTATGTTGGCCTAGTATGCATCTCATAAAATTTCCAAATACTATCAACTATAGTATCAATGGTTTGTCTAGGCTAGGTGGAATCAGCACTAAGGCATTGGACAAGTAATGTTTAACCTTTTCAAAGGTCTTCTGGCATTCCTCACCCCATACACCTAAATAATGTTTCTTAAGAAGACAGAATATGATATCACATTTCTCTGTTAGTTGTGAAATGAATTGGGCAATGTAATTTAATCTCCTTAAGAAACCCTGAACCTTCTTTTGGGTACGCAAAAGTGGTAACTCTTATATGGCCTTGACTTTATTCTGGTCAATCTTGATCCCTTTCTTATTGACTACAAATCCCAGCAATTTTCCTAACGTGGCCCTGAAAGTGTATTTTGTTAGGTTCAGCTTCCGCTAGAATTTCCTTAGCTTCAAGAACAGTTTTCTCAAGACTTTCATATGCTCTTTCTTTGTTCAGGATTTTGCGATCATATTATCAACATAAACCTCAATTTCTTTATGCAGCATATCATGAAATAAAGTCACCATGGCTATTTGATATGTTGCTCCTACATTTTATCAGTTCAAACGGCTTCAAATTATAACATAATTTTCCCTACATTATTACAAATGTGGTTTTCTCCATATCTTCTGGATTCATATTTATCTGGTTATATCCAGAGAAACCATCCATGAAAGAGAATAATAAATGACCTTTCATGTTGTCTACTAAAGTATCGATGTAAGGCAACAGGAAATTGTCTTTTGGGTTGGCCTTGTTTAAATCCTTGTAATCTACACACATTCGCACTTTCCCATCTTTCTTAGGGACAGGGACTATATTAGTTATCCACTCCGAATATTTGACCACGTGCAGGAAACCACGTCAAACTGTTTCTTGACCTCTTCTTTTATTTTCAACAATATATTTGGCTTCATCCTTCAAAGCTTCTACTAAACTGGTTTGCATTCTTCTTTTATGGGAAGCCGGTGTACTACGATATCAATATTTAGACCAGGCATATCCTGATATGACCATTCGAAGACGTCATGAACTCTTGGAGTAACTCATCGAGGTCTCACCTTGTTTCTATAATGATACAATTCTAATTTTCACCTTTTTTTTCTTGCTCATCCTCTAAGTTCATAATTTCCACTAACTCTTTGTGAGGTAGGATTTATTTCTCATCTTACTCTACCATCCTTAACAAATCAGGAGACAAGTTACAATATCGATCATCTTCAAAGTCTTGAGGTTCCTTTAGACATATATCTAGCTCAAAAGGAAACTCCGAGTTAACAGCAGGGTTGCTCATATCATGGATATCTGGAGACCTATTATAAGAATAAAAAGACATCCAAGGAATAAATGAATTTAAGAATGATTAATTGTGTGGTATGATTATGAATGAAATGAAAAAAATGTTAAAATTTTTTCCAAGTGAGGACATAAAAATGCATTGTTTTCATTGAAATAAAGATAATTGACATGCATATTTTCACAAAAAAAATCCCTATTGCTCCCAGGCTTTAGAACAATATGTGTGTTCTAAGAATTACTCTAAAATAGTTCTAAAAACTACAGGGATCTCCTCCACAATCTAGTTGTTCAGAACACTTTCGATGATGTAGGGACAAATTCTTGATAGGTTTTCTTCTTCAATTCCCTCTTCAGAGGCACAAACATCTTTCCCTTCAAACCCTTGATATCTTCAAATAATTCCAACTCTTTGTTGTCCATCAAGCTCTATATTAAAATTCTGAACTCGACACACTTTTAGATTTCATGATCTCCCGAAGCGTGAAACTCGAAGTATTTCTTTACTCCTTTTGGCACCTCCTTTGAATTTTGAATAATCAAACCCACGTCTACCATTTTCTGCCAAATCTACTTTAAAGGGGATTTTACCTTTGCAACATTGGTTTTGATCCTATTGCTCCTATCTTAATTATTACGTTTACTCCTTGGTCTAGGTGACTGGGTAGCGGATTTCCAGCCACATTAGGCCTTGAGGGATCATCAAACTTTACAATTCTTATCGTGATAAATCTTTTGACCAATTTCTTGAAGGCAGTGCAATTTTAGATCGAATGTCTCGTTATCCCCGCGTGGTACTCGTATTGAGTATTTGTGTCATACCACTTTGGGAATAGAGGTTGCATTGGCTTCAGGTAAAATGGCGATACTACGTGAGCATTGAATAAATTTTGGTATAGCTCTCTATATATCATCGGGATAGACGTGAATTGAAGTTTTTCTGTGTTTGGCCTTGAATTGGATTCTTGCCTCGAAGAGCCCTGATGGTTGGGCGTCATGGTCCTAGATTGCGCCACTATGACTGGATTTGAATAGCTTTTTTTATATACGCTAGCAGTGTTTACTTCATTTTCTTTCTTTTTAGGGGCAGACCTTTTAGCATTTTCCCCCACATTTATCTTCCCATTCCTTATCATATTCTCAATTATCTCTTCGGACATAACTATATTCGAGAAGGTCTTGGTAGCATTACCTAGCATATGATTAATGAATGGGGTCCTCAAGGTGTTGACAAAAAGTATTGTCGCTTCCTTTTCTAAAAAATGTGGCTAAACTTGTGTTGTCACATCTCTCCACCTTTAAGCATATTGCCTAAAGCTTTCATTTTTCTTCTTCTTCATGTTTTGCAGCGTAATTCTATCGGGCGTCATATCAGCCACATGATTGTATTGCTTCATGAAGGCCTGCACCAAATCTTTCCATGAATTGATCTTGGCACGACTCAACTGATTGTACCATTTGGTGGCCGATCCGATCAAACTATCTTAGAAACAATGAATTAGCAATTAGTCGCTATTGACTTAACTTGTCATCCTTCGGCAAAACATCGTGATATGGGCTTTAGGGCAACTAGTCCCATTGTATTTCTCGAATTCTAGGGTTTTAAATTTTGGTGAGAGCACTAGATCTAGGACCAAACTCAACTCTTTGGCACCAACTCCACAATAGAAATCAGCACTCTCCATAACTTTGAATTTTTCCTCCAACTATTTTGAAAGTTCTACTCCCGCCTTTTCTATTTTCACTATGTCATTCAAATCCGACACAACAAGACTGGTTGGATTATCTCCGAGGTTGGAACCTGAACCCGTTGGGTAATTCGCTGGCCCTGAGGTGCTAGCCTGGTATTGCTGTGGTCTTATGGTGATAGGTACTATTTGTGGACATGTATCTAGTTGAGCTTGGATGTGCACTGGGGTAAAACCCGAGGGTATGTAGGGTTTTTGATATCGTCCCTAGATTTTACCGCAGTACTCTTCCCTTTTACTACTCCTCTATTTAGTAACTGGGTCAACTGGCTTATTATGTTTCTTTGGGACTCTTGTATTTAGTCCTTCATGTCTTGTTGCACCTTAGCTAAATGATCCTACAACTATGCTTGCTACTGTTCTTGCATGTCCTTCTGAATTAGTTTTAGTCTTTCTAACCTTTGATCCATGGCTTTAGTTTTACCTCGAGTACTGTAGCGATATTCAGTTTGCATATTCTTAGTAGTTTCTAGGGTAACTATCGTAATTTGATTAATTATGGTATTTTTATGTAATAAAATGCATGTAATGAAATGTAATACTAGTGAATGGAAAAGATTCATGTAAAAAAGATATTGATTCTAATTCAATTCCATTAGAACAACTTTACTAGAAAATAGGTTTCTTTACATAAAGCGATACATATCTCTGACCTACCCCTCTGACAGGTTGTCACCTTTCTCTTGTTGTCTTTTTCTCTGACTATATTCGTATGGACGCATTCTATTTCACTTTATCAAGCAACCCATTTTCCATGGCAGGATCTCTATTTAACAATTGAATATGAATCAACACATTTCCTCTAAGATGAAAATGCAATGCAATCATAACCAAAACAAAGCGAAACAAGTCAATACACTTTTGTATAAAGCTGGAATACAAATTAGAGCAAAGAATAACATTGAAAAACATTTCTTCTTTGTAACCTATTCGGGTAACCGCTAAAAGTCCGGCATGGTTTTAACTAGGGTAGGCTCTCAGAGTTCATTACATATGGTTTGGTTCTAGAGTTAAGGTACCTGAACTGGCAAATTCCTCGATCTTCACCCATTATACGCTCCTATGAATCGAGTTCAGTTTAGAGGAATACATTGCCCTATGTTTGTACGAAGTTGAATACCCCACGAAGACATATGTACGGATGTATCCCGAAAGCGATTCACTATCCTATACAGAGGTGAAAACCTCACGAAGGAATAGCTTCTCACTCCCACTTAAGAAAGGTAAAATGGAATGATTATGCCATGCAATATGTGAAAACATACAAAGAGAAACTCTCAAACCAATAAAATATATGTATTAAATCACTATGTAATCCCAGATAATAAAGACATTATTTACCACCAAAATAAAACATGAATGATGAAATGCAAGGAAGGGATCGTCAATTTAAACCGAATTATCATTTTTTAACAGAAAGAACAAAAAGTAATCACTTCACAGCTCAACTCTCTTATTCTTGTATCCCTAATGGAGTCGCCAAGCTGTCGAAACCTTTTTTTTAAAATCGACTTGTTATTTTAAAATGAAAATGGAGTCGCTACTAATCCTTTTTATAAGGTGTGATCGGGTCACCTCGAAACTTAATCATTTCAATAAAAAGGGTAGATTTAAAATGATAATTTTTGGTCTATGAAATCCAAGAAATGTGCCTGAGAGTCGGCTACGTACGAGGAAGGATTAGCACCCTTATAACACCCAAAATTGGTACCTAGTTGATTACTTGATGTCTTAGTGTCGAGAATTGAGAATTCAAAGAAAATTTAAAATACGATCCCCTTCTTACATGATTTGATTAAAATATCGCTAACTAAATTAAATTTTATGGAAATGACCTTCTCATTTCGAGTTAATTAAGAAAAAAATAATGTCCCGTAAGTTAGGGCACAATATCTCAAATCCTCAAAAAGAAGAATACTCATTATTTGATTATTACCTAAGTCTTATGTGTCTTGAATTTTAGATAGGATGTTTGGTTATTTCGATTCTAGGAAGAGGTCATACTCTGTAAGTTAGGAGCATGACTCTTCGAATCCCAAAAATAGCAAACATTGTCTCAGTTTTAATTATTTATTTTTATGTACTTGCGCTAAAAAGCGAATGAATGTATGTAGCAATAGTTACAATGTATGATGATGGAAAATTATGATATTAACAAAATAACAACATTAATAATAAAATAAATTGATAATACTATAGTGAATACAATAATAAGAAATAATAATAACAATAAAAAATATTCAATTAATAATACTATATGATAATAATGATAATAATAATGAAATAATATAAAAATGTATGATAATAATATAATTACATAAAATATTGATATTTGAGCAAATTTTAACCAAAATAATATTAATTAGCAACGATAATCACTTAATAGTATTAATAGTATCAATAATTAAAAATAAAGGACCAAAATAAAATAATCAAAAAATTTATGGGCGAAAATATAGATAGCATACATTATAAATGCTAGAAATTAAAAAAAGGGAATAAAGGGGCTAACTTTAATAAACATAGGGCTAAATTAAAATTTAAAAAAAAATTTAAAGCATGAATTGCAAAATAAAATAAAATAAAATAAAGAAAAGGGTAATAAAAGAATAAATTGAAAATATAACAAAATTAAAAGCCTAAATTAAAAGGAAACTTAACATAAAGGATTAAACTAAAATAGGATAGAAAAATACAGGGATTCAAAAGGCAATTATTCCAATCATATTTAGACATGTCATTCCCTTAGTGGGTTTATAGTAGGTCAAGGGACTAAACTGCACAAGAATAAAAAAAAGGGGTAAAAATAAAATAGAATAAAAAGATGCAGGATGAAATTAAAAATAGGCAAAAAAGTGGAAGGGCCAAAACAGCAAATAGCCCCTCCCTTCAAAAACACGAGGATCTTGGGAGGGGTTGGGACCGATTTAGGGCCTAGTCGGAATAGTGGCCTCGAGACCATAGATTCGATGTTAATAAAATTATTTTATTATTATTTTGATGTATTAGCATGTTTTTAAGAGTACGTGAAAATTTTGGTAAGTTAATTTTAGTGTTTGGAAGTCTAATTGAGAAAAAAGACTAAATCGCATAAGTGCAAAAGTCTTAAATTGATAGCTAAGGGTGTTAAATTGCCATGAAACCTAAATTGGGGGTCTTTAAAGGGAAAATAGACCCTTGGAAGAAGGCATAGCCGGCCATAAAGTCAAAGAGGAGACAAATTTGTCAAAATTTGGTGAGTTGGTGACCAATTTTGTCTAGATTAAAAATAAAATAAAGGGAAAAGATATCATTTTTTCCCATCTTCTTCTTCACTGAATTTTCAGCAAATTAAGGGTTTGAAAGCTTGAAATTTTTCAGCAACTTGAAGCACTCACAAGTAAGTGATTTTAATGAGTTTCTTGAAGATTTTTACATTTTTGAACCCCTTAAAGCATGAGCTTTTAAATGAGGGTACTATTTTGCAAAATGATTGGGAGTCTAGGGTTTTGCCGTGAGAGCATCTAGGGTGTTTTCTAAAATTTTATGGAATGATATGAGTCTTGAGTGTCTTATAAACAACTTTTGTGAAAGGTGTTAGCAAGAAAACACGTGAAAGGACTATTTTGCATAAGTTGTAAAATAGATGATAAGTGTGTGAAATAGTGAGAATTTGGAGTTGTTATAAGAGTAGAAAGGGTTCGAATAGGCTTAAGGTGTGAAGAGATTCGGTAAAAAAATCAATTTTTGGGCTTAAGGGTAACATGGTCATTTTGCAAAAATATAAGGGCAAATTGGTCATTTTGCCCAATTATGAATTGTAGAGTGCCTAGATTGATAAAGTGACTAAATAAGTGCGTTTTTTATTATAGATCAAGAAATTCTGAATCCAAATCTAGACCGAGGGAAAGCCAAGCAAATCGACTAAATCGACTAGTCGCCACATTTTGTAATTCGAGGTAAGTTGTATGTAAATAATACAACTACATTGCTTATGTATGTTTTGAATTGTATTTGAATTATTATAGCATGAATTACTTGATTTTGGAAATGAGATAATATGATGAGAATAGAGATAATAGAATTCCCGAATAAACCTAAGGAAATAAATCGGATATTCATGCCATTACATTTGGGTCACTCGTGTGAGCTATTTTAAGACATGTCTGAGACATGCATCGGCCACATTATGAGAGCCAGTGTAAGACCATGTCTGGGACATGACATCGGTATTGAGACGAGTGCTAGTGTAAGACATGTCTGAGACATGCATCGGCCTCGAGACAGAAGTCAGTGTAAGACATGTCTGGGACATGCATCGGCTACGAGATGATAGTCAGTGTAAGACCATGTCTGGGACATGGCATCGGCATGAGATATGAGCTAGTGTAAGACCATGTCTGGGACATAGCATCGGCACTTTACCCCACGTTTAAGGCTATGAAATATCCAATAGCATTCTGAATGGTTCAACGGTGAAAGTTTTTATTTCTAGTTAATGTGGAAAGTATAACCGTGTTGTGAGTGATACAGGTACCTATTTGGTATGTATAAAATGTGAGCCACATTATATGCTATATGACGTGTATTGAATATTGAAGAGTAAGTTTTTCTTATGCCCACTTGTGTATCATGATACTTGTTGATGAAGGGTAAAGTATTGTTGTATAATTATTTATATGCAAGTTACTAAGCTTTATGCTTACTCCCTCTCCTTTCCTTTTTCTTATAGTGTCGCCTATCTAGATCAAGGATCAATGGAAGTTAGAGATATCGATCACACTATCAATCGAAGCATTTGGTATAGTTTGATTTATATTTTTGAGTATAGAGAACTAGACTTATGTTTTGTGTTAATATTAACTTGGCCAAATGTGTTGGCTCGAGATAAATCCCTCATTTTGTATTAAGCCTCGAATAATGACTAATGTTCATTTTTATTTGTATGGAATGAAGTTATTTTCATGGTTGAGTAAAATGCGTAAATGGAATATTGTCTATTGTGGATGATATAGTCGTTTGAGATAGTCGTATATTGGATTTGGTGGTTATTGTGTAGGTTGTGTAAGCAAGGGCGGCAAAGAGGCTTGGTAAATAGCCTTATATTATCCATAGGGGTAGACACAAGGGCGTGTATCTAAGCCGTGTGTGACACATGGTCAGCCTCATGGGCGTGTGGTCTGGCCGTGTGTCCCCTGTACGTAAAAATTTCAAGTCTGTATGCATGATAGTAAACACACGGGAAGAGACACGACTGTGTGTCTCAGCCGTGTGAGTGACAAGGCCTAGCACACGGGCGTGTGCCATGGTCGTTTGATATTTTGGGTATACTGACGTCAGAAATAGAATATCCATGTTTTTGCACACGGATTAGGACACGGGCGTGTCATGGCCATGTAATGGACACGGGTCAGGCACACAGGCGTGTGCCAAGCCGTGTGAAAACCCTTCTAGGTGTGCATTTAGAATTAATTCCACAAAGGGGAAGGACACGAGCATGTCCTTATTTTGATTAGGCCGTGTGTGACACACGGGCCATTAGCTCTACCAGGTAGAAATGGTCACACGGGCGTGTGCCCCTGTGTCAAGTGTCAGTTTTCTATAGTTGACTTAAGGGCTCGGGTTGATCCCGGATAGTTTCTTACGGTCTATTTGGGGATCGTAGGCCCATGACAATAAGCTTAATGTAGAAATTGAAAAAGCTTTTAATTTGAGCAGAGTTTTGGTGACTCGGAAATGTTTGTTAGCATGAGTTTAAAGTTAGGTAATACCTTGTATTCCGTCTCGACGAAGGGTTCGGGTGTGAGGTGTTACACGGATATTCAGGTCGGCCCCAAAACAATGTCGTTTTGGACATTTTAAGCTACTCGCCAAAACAACGCAAAATGACGTCGCATAATACCCTTAAATAAGTAAAAAAAACAAAAAAAAAATTCAACCTGTTTTAAGAAAAAAACTCTTCTTCCATTTTTCTCTCTCTCAAAGCTTCCCTTCCTTTTGGCCATAGGGCCGTCACATGTCCGCTGCGGCCACCGGTCATCGACAAGGGTGACACCTCCTCTGGTGGCCGAAAATTTCCAAAAAACCCTTTTTGCCCCTCTTATCATGGGGAACATAGGTATGGGGTTAAAATCCCCAAAAACTTAGCCAAAGTTCGGCCAAAAATAGAGAAACCTTTCGGTTTCTCCTCTTTTTCGACAAGGCCCTCGACAGAACCCTAGGGGATTCTGAGGCTTCTCGAGTCGGAGACAAGGGCACTATGACAGCTTGAGTATTACAGGTAAAAAACTTGAATCTTTTGTTATTTATTTTTTCTTTTTATATTTTTTCAAAATTTAAAAAAGGCAAAAAAAAACCTTCTTTAAACTTGTTTTTTTTTCTTTTTGTATTTTTTAATCTTTTTTTTGTTACAATCCATTTTAGGCTTTTATAGTCGAAATATATTACAAATCATATTATATTTTTTCTTCTTCTCTGCTTCTTTGCCTCTGTTTCTCTATTTTTACAGGTGGTGGTGTCAAAGACAAGGAGGTGTTAGGCCTCAGATGGCACGCATGCTAACGTGGCGAGAGAGCGATGCTAAAGGGAACTTAGGGTTTTCTTCTTTTTTTTAGGTTTTGGGCTTTTAGGCTATTGGATTACTAGGTTTTAGGGTTTAAGTTAATAAATTAAGTCCTGGGCTTGTAATTTAGAATGTTAGTGGACTTTTATTTATTTGTTTGTTTTAACTATTTTTGGACTTGTTTTGTTTGGGGTTGGGCCAAATGAATTTGGACTGTTACAAACATAATTGATTAATAATTAGTAAGAAATTCAAAAAGAAGAAAATAAAAAAAAAGGTTAACAATTACAGAAGAAAAATTCTTGTTGTATATATTTTGAATTTTTTTCTAAGTTTCCTACAAATAAGTGTGTAAATTATTTTAATCCACTCAAAATGATTTTATTATATCTCAATATTTATGTGCTTGTAATTCTTTCACAAAAAAAAATATAGATTTAGGTACAATCTTAAAAATGAAAGCCTGATACATGTATTCCAACCTTGCCCTATTGGCTGTTTTTAATGTATTTTATCAGTGTTCCAGTCATTTGTTTGAAACACAAGTTATTAATTAAACTGTTTAACAAGTGACTCAATCAATTTCATCTTACTTTCGCAACCATCTTTACTATTTACAATTTTGAAGTTGATATAATCACATCAACAAATTAAATTAAAATTAAATATCAAACCAGATAATGAGTCTGGAATAAAGAAACGTGTAAAGATCACAACCTAGAAAGGGAATGAATCTGAGGAATGATATCCCCTTCTTCATATACCAAAAAAAGAAAGAAAGCATACATCCAAAACAAAATTTACCATAAACAAAACCAGTTGATTTGAAACAAAGAAATAAAACTAGTATGATCTAACAAAAGCATGAGGGAACAATCTTGGGAGGATCGAATTTTTTGCTTTTACAATAAGTGCATACATTCCATAGCAGGGGATATGAACCAGGGCCAGGGCAAAGTACCTATACAAATGGAAAGAATTTGGCATTCATCAGATTCTTGTATTAACATGCTTTTTTTTACTCTAAACAGGGACAGAAAACGAATTGAATTGTGTTAGCTCGTCACATTACCATAAAGGAGCCCATGGCGTATTAAGCTCCAGGAAAGGATATGGCCACCTAGGAAAGTTGCAGCATATGTTAGTACTCGAACCCGAAACATGAAGAAACCGGTAAATCTTACCGACGGCTAGAATCGAGAAAGGAACGATACGTACCATGTAAAACCGCAGGCATGAAGAACCCATTGGAAAACAACATACAGACAGCTCCATTGAACGAAATATGCAAGCCGGAACCAAGGAAATGGCTGACACAATAAAATATGAGATTCCATTAGTTCCATAACTTGTCAAGTGTGGAAGCAGTTTGGGGACGGTGCAAAACTTACAAGGCTATTAAGAAGGGTATCTAGGATAAGGAACATAGCATTCAAAGTGTGCATGCAACCCATTAACTGTGAAGGAAGAAATAAACAGGAATTACTTACTAGAATTACAACATTATGTAACCACTATTGCTTAATACATTTCCATAAGAAGAGATGAAATAAATGAAGTTCAATCCCACCGTGTTAAGGCCAAGGTGCGAGTTTGATAAAAACGGGACGATGACGCACCAAAATACGATGTCCGTCAGGATGACAGCTCCGGCACAAGTCTGCAGATGAAGGAAAAGTGAGTAAATTAGCTACCTACAGGGAAGGACAGACCTGATATTATAGGCCTTTAAGACTGACCTGATATATAGTTTGCATAAGATATCCCCAAAATCCTGCCCTTCGCTGAAACTCCTCCTGAGCGTGGTGACTCTGCAACTTGATTTTATCCCTCACATTGTTTTCCTTATAAGTTCCAGAGTTTTCAGTTCTACTCTCTTCCACATCACTTTTCAGAAACTCAGCCCTTGCACCATTTTCAGGCAGAGGAGTATTTAAGCACACCCAACACCCATAAGCAGAAATGACAGTCCCCAGCTACATATGGGGCATATTATATGTTAGTGTTTAAGAAGGTCATATACATGAAAAGAAGATAATAGGAGAAACGGGGTTCAATGTTATTTTAATCTTTACATACCCCAAAATAGACCATAACCAATGCAAATGTCCACCTGCAGATTTGTTGCATCACCAGGTTAGCTAAAGGCTATGGAATTTTAGTATTTTACATTCTCAGAAAAAAAAAAAGAAAAATAGTAAAAACCTTGTTGGTAAAAAATGTACAACTTAAGAATGAAGGAAAACTCTTCAAAGCGTTAATGTAAAAAAATAAGAAGAAGAAGAAGAAGAAGAAGAAGAAGAAGAAGCAAATATGTGACCATTTAGTGTTCTTAGATTAAAGTATGGAAAAGCAAAAACAACAAGGCAAGTTTGGAGATGATCTTACTGAGTGTAGAAATAGAAAGCAAAAGCTCCTCCCTCAGAGGCAATAACCTCACACAGTATCCGAGCCGTGCATATAAAAGCAAAAGCTCTATAACATAGAAGCCAACAGGGATTTAAGTTTCTCCACTGTGGCTTCCAAAAATGATTGAAAAATAACGGGTCTGTTTTAACTTTATTGATGATATATGAAGCTAATACAGATGGGGCAACGATGATTAATGCACACACTGGTACTTGCCACCTGAGCCAGTACCCCAAGCCTTCATCGTTCGAATCCGACATTTCGAACTAAGGAGAGGAAGATTTGGGACGGGTAAATAAGTTGGGAATATGATAAAAATGATCGGGGTTTTCCCAGATCTGTCTCAGGCAAGGAAGATTGTATGCTCTTTTGGTGGTCAAAGACAACAATGATAGGAGGTAGTTGTAAGTTACGGAAGTTGACTTGGTAACCTTAGAATTTTATAGGCCCAGTTTGGTTGTTTCAGATTATCTGGCCCATGAAATTGAACTGTAAGAAACACATATTTATAAACATGGAGCCCGGAGGCATATACTTACTCGGTGTAGTAAACGAAGATCGAAGCATCCCATTCGACTATGTCCCACGACAAGAATCCGGCCAACACTGCAAACGAAACAAAACGAGTCAACACTAGCCATCCAGGGTGCACCCCTTTCCAACAACTGGTCCATAGCTGGTTGGAGCCAACGTGAGCGGTGGGTGTGGCATGTACGAACCCATCGGCATCCTGTTGAGCCGCTAGCAGACTCTCGTATACGCTGTCGTCCTCGCATCTAGATGCAGCTTCTTTTCTCCATAAAACCCATAAAGACCCAAGGAAGGCAGCCGCCACAATGCCGAAACAAACGCAATCGTACCAATAGACTACTAGCGCCATGGTCCAGACCCCAAGCCGAGGGTGTTTTGGACCCGTGGCTGCTGCAAAAGAAAAAATGTTAAAGCTTCGAGGAAGAAGGGTATGTAGTGACTTTCATCGGTGTAAATAAAGATGTGGGAGAGTAGAAAATTTGTTTAGTGATTTAGGCGGAGATTTAGCTGTCGGGTTTTGGTAGGAGAATGGTAGTTTTGACTGTCTGGTTTTAGTCTTGGAAACATGTTTACCACAAAAATGTTTTTAAAATATGATGGACAGTTGTTGAATTTGACAAGGGGGAGTCTGCTTGCTGCAGATTAATATTTTAAGCAAGATTAGGTTGAAAGTTTGGAATAAATTACTTCAGCTGCTAACCTTGTAGCATGAATTAAAATGCCTTTATTTCTAGTCTCTAAGGTTCATTAGTTATGTTCAACATAAACTTAATCAAATGAATATATATATATATATAAAAGTTGATAATCAATTGAGTTGCCTGATTTTCTTTTTGAAAAAAATATTTGATGCATTTTGCAAACGAGTAGGTTTAGATTGAGTTTATTTTTTATTTAAATTTTTTTGTATTTGGATCAATCCGGACTCGGGTTCTTTCGAACTTTAATTTTTTTTGATTCAAACTCATATTAAGTTGGATGGTTTTGATGGGTTCAAATAATTTTAAATTTTATAAATTATAAATATTTTAATTTCGAATGTAGTAATTCATTTTACTACTATGACATTATAATTCAAATTTACTTTATAAAAAACATAAATTAGATATATTTAATAAAATTATTTTGTATAAAATAATTAAAGTGCTTGTAAAATTGATTATTCTATGATATTATATGAATTAATAAAAATATATTTATTGTTCATGATTATATTATATTGACAATTGAGTATTTTTTTTATCTTTCTTATTAAATTTACCTAATACTCATATTCTAAAATATTTATTTCAAAACAAAAATATAGTATAGTAAGCCCAAACCCAAATAATATATTCATTATTGTCAAAACTCAAAAAAAAAAAAATTGTAGCCCAAATCTCAAGTCCAAAATACCCAAATACAATTTGTAAAAGTTAATGTCCAATTCAATATCTAATTTAATAAAAATAATATTTTATTATTATATTAAAATTTTAATAATATTTGATGTATTGCTAGTTGTAATTATAAACATGTATTTTAATATACTAAATTACATATAACTATTGATGTTATATATTTTATTATAATCTATAATATAATAATAGTTATAAATATATATATTAATACTTATAAAATATATTATTTCATTATATAATACTATATCACATACTAGAGTAGTACATAATATATTAGTTATTATCATATATTATTGTTGATTATTATATTGGTTAGAATATGTTCTAAGTCCTTATACTTTTCCTACATTTGAAAGTTAACTCTCTTACTATATTATATATGCTATATCATATCAAATAGTGTGTAATACATTAATAGTTTATATATATGCATAAGTGATTAAACATTATAATATCATGCAATACTATATTTTTTATTATAATCTATATTATAATAATAGTTATATATTATAGTAGTACATTATATATTACTTATTGTTTATTATTATTCTTGTTGAAATATACTCTAAGTCTCTATACTTTTCATACATTTGAAAGTTGGCCCTCCAACTATATTATATAAAGCTATATCATATCATATCATATCATATATTTATAGTTTATATATATGCATCGATGACTAAACATTACAATATCATTTTACCATTTTATGTATTAATACTAATCATATGTATTAATATTTTTAGTAATAGTTATATATATATTATTATTTTATGTATTAGTAATATACAAATTTAATATATCAGGTTAGGTAATCGGTTTCAGTAATAGTTATATTATATATTATTATATTATCATTAAAGTTTAATTTTATAGATTTTAATAATTAATAATTTTATATATTTAATATATATAATTACAATATTAAATTTTTTTATTAAATTAATGTCACTTTATAATTTAATATAAAAAATATTATTAATTACTTTTTCTATTAATAAATTTTTAATATGAGTATGCAATGCTTATCAATACATTTTCAGAAAAAAGAAAGAATTATCATTTATTTTTATTTTAAATAATAACATAAAATTATATTAATTATTAAGGTCAATTATAAAGATGACAATAACAATGGAGGTGGAAACACAATTAAGTTCAAGCTTTTTATGCTTTGAAAAATAAATGCAACTGAAAATATATTGAAGGATTTCAAGTAAAATCAAATACAAAGTTTGTTTAAGTGTTGAATTGTAAAGGAAATGAAAAGGCTATAGTAAAAACTAACTAAACTACTAATTACACCAATTAAATTAAAAAAAAAGTAAATTACCTAAACCTAAAAACGGAGAAGAAACTAACAACTAAGCTAAATAGATGAAAGAAAAGTTGACTCCTCTAGTTAATAGAAAAAAAAGTCTTTAAACAGCTAAGAAATTCAACCTTAACTTTGACAAAATTACCCTTAAAATGTGAGTTGACTGGGGTTTGTGTTGGACAAAATATTACCCTTGCAACAATTTTCACCTTGTCAGGAATGTGTCGCGACATCCAGGCTTTAATGTTGTGACACCCTCGACAATGGCACAAGTGT
Source organism: Gossypium hirsutum (assembly GCF_007990345.1). Lineage (NCBI taxonomy): Eukaryota > Viridiplantae > Streptophyta > Magnoliopsida > Malvales > Malvaceae > Gossypium > Gossypium hirsutum. Next base: position 95,686,424 of record NC_053431.1, on the reverse strand, counting down.
GGCTCTGGGGGTTTTCGATGTCACAACATCCACTAGCTGGTGTCGCGACATCTCTATTGGTGCCCACGATTTTTCCACTTCAACAACCTTATGATATCGCGACTTGGAAGCTTGGTGTCATGACTTTGGGCTTGATGTCGCGTTGCCACACCCTCATTGTTGCGACTCAATCAACAGTCCGCACCCAGGTTGATTTCTTGTTGAAGTTTTGCATCCTCAAGGTAAAAGACTCGGTGTCACGACTCCATAACATGAATGTCATGACACCCATGTTGAATATTGTTTTCCTCAAGGTCGGGCCCTTATTGTCTCTCTTTACACCAACTCGAACACATCATTAGGTTTTCTATGACACTATTTTACGAATTTGGGTCTAAAAAGGAATAAAACAAAACAATAATGATTATTAATGATAAACACTAAAGACTCATAAATTGCTTGAGAATAAGCTCCTCGAGTGTTATGGAGAGCCTAATTTGACGTATCAAATTACGCCAGCAAACTTCCTCACAGTTAAGTCTTTACTTGTCCTCAAGCAAACACTTACAAGACTAGCACATGCAAAATAGACAACTCTTGAACAATGGAGAGATTTGACAACCAATTGATAGGTATGTGCATTGTAGCCAATCCTTCTACCATACAATCTAAGAATGATGCATTATAAATTCACAACTTTAGGAATAAATTACTTTAGTTCACAAACTTATAGAGTAAATAAACATAGAGGTAATCCCCCAAAAAGCAACATTATTCACATTATTCCATAAAATAAGTCATACAGATATGATGTATCTATACACGAAGGAATTTAAACTATTCATTTCTCATTCAGCTCTACAAGTTTTGGTTTTATACAGAAGGACATTAAGGACGTATAGGGCTTTTTGGCTTGTAACTTTCTGAGACTTAGGTTGGTATCTATTCAAAGAACAAGCTCAGCTCAAAATGATTCAAGTAATAAGAAAAATATAACACATGGCATTGTTCCTATTTCCCCATATGTGATTGTTAAGCTCACCATCTTATTTCTCTTTCTCTCAGATTCCTTTTCTCTTTAACAATGTGGAAGATATGGTTCGATATTAGTGAGTACATACAACTTATAGAGCACTTATGCATTATGACAATTAAAAAGTTCATTTTAAGCTCTTGAATTGATTTCTCATTTTAAGCACATTCTAAAATTTTTGCTCTTTTCACTCATAATGCTTTTATCTTTATCTGTGTTTTTTATTCACTCGCTTTGATTTTGACTCTCATAATGATTTTTTTCACTCACAGTTTTCATTCTAAGCATATTTTTGTAACAATCTATATACGTATCGAACCATCTCTTCACTTTTCACTCAAATTCATTTTTAAAACCACTAAGTTGTTTTTACCTAAACTTCAATTTCTATGGCATGATATTCATTCTATAGTGCATTTTAAGAGTAAGAACTAAGAAGGGTTGTGTTCTTAACTCAGTTTAGGCTCAAGGTTTCAAAAATGTAGGTTCATCAAAAAAAGGTCGATCAAGGCTCAAAATTAGGGTACTAGGGATATGTATAGCATATAGGTTAATCATTTAGACTCTTAGCTAAACAAACAATGTCTTAGGTCCTTGCTTAACATCTCAATGAATACAAAACCAAAGCATTCTTCTACTTTTTTCCATGAAAATAATGTTAAATTTTAATACATGCATTTACACATTTCTCTACATACTTATTCATCATTTGGTCAAAAATTGAAAATTTTTCATAAAATTTGACTACCTCTATTCTATTGTGCAATGTAACTAATTGAACTAAACATTTTAACTCACAAAGAATAGAATTCATTAAGCATCATTCAAAATTTCCTTAGACAAAAGAATCTATTACACAATATCATGACATATCAACTAATGTGTTTCACATGACTAACTAAAAATACGATAAAGGCAAGTGCACCTATCAATAAATAGTATTGCTATGGTGAGTAGAGATATCCTATCCATGATGACTAAAAGTATTAGTAATTACAGTTTTTCTATTATTTAGCCATTAATTTGGAGTGATAGGTTTTAAACTAAAATTACTAAACTAATTTAACTAAGAACTCAACATAAAATAAATTAGGAAAATAACCGAACAATAACCAATAAGAGAAACAATACCTAGGAAAGAATTCACTTAGACTTCATCTATTATTATGAATCTGAATTAAACGATTTATTCACTTGGTAACTTGATCCGTAGAAATCTCTAAATTATGCTAATATCTCTTTTAAGAGTAAGAGCCACTGACTCTAGGTTGATTAATTGAAATCCCTTTCTAATTAAAACCCTTATTATCACATTAACTTGATCTATGAATTCCCCTATTAGATTTGACTCTAATTCGGTATATTTATGTCATCCTATTCTAGGATTGCATGCAACTCCACGTAACTATGCCAGATCTATTCTTAAACAGGGACTTTTTCTCCTTTGATTAAGCACATTAAACATGAATTAATATCCCAGAAATATTAAAACAAGATATTAGCACACATAATTGAGAACAAGAATCAAGTATTTATCGCTAAAACAGAAATGAAATAATAGAATTCATCATAGGTTTCATCTTCCCTAGGTATCTAGGGGATTAGTTTATAATCCTAAATAAAAATGTCTCAAAGTCAGAAAAACCACAAGAAATAAAGAAACTCATAAAAACTTCAAAAGAAATTAAAAGGAGGTCTTCAATATTGATGGAAATCTGTTTCAGAGATGACTCCAATGATGTTCTTCAAGTCATTTTTTTCAATATTCTTTGATGGCTCCCTATTCTCTTCTTCTATTTGGTATTTATAGACTTTAAAATGCCCAAAAAGCCTAAAAATTGCTCTTTTTCCGCATGTTTGGGAAGTGAGTTGCGAAATCAACACAGCTTGGCACATGGCCATGTGTCCAGCCCTTGTGCGAAGGCCCAGGTCGTGTGGCTCCTAAAAACAGCTCTATTTGTCCATTTTTGGCTCATTTTTCGCTCTTTTCGCTCCCAATTGCTCTTCTAAGTATAGAAACATGAAATTAAAGGACTAGGAGCATAAAATTAACTAATTTTCATAATAATCATCCATAAACACATTAAGAATAAGATTAACATTACTTTTATCACTTATCAAATATTCCCACACTTAAGCATTTACTTGTTCTCAAGTAAAACCCTCAACTCACATTAAAGTTAATATTTCTCAACTTGTAATTCTTATCTATATTGCCTCAAAATAATTTGCAAATAATCATGTATTGATAATTCAACAAAAAAGGGCACTAAAGATTCAAACAATCTAAGCCAAAAATTTTTAAAGCACGAAAACATAGGTGTCTCCCCTTATTTAAGTAATTACCTTTAATTCAAAATCAACAAGAATTGACATCCTCACTAAAGATTCACTCAAAGTACTCAAAGTGTTTAAAGTTCAATAAATATGCACTCAACAATCGAACAAGAAATGTCATTACCATAAGCTTGCTTGAAAATAAAATTTTCACTACTATAAAATGATATGATACACCAATCAAAAGGTCTTTAAGAGGTTGTAATGGGGCTTAAGTTAAGGGTGTGGAAAAAGGCTGGAAAAGTTAGTTATAATCGAGATCAATTTGATAAATAACCAAACTAGAAAAAATAAACAAATGCTGAATTAAAAACAAATGCATCAATCAAAATATAATTCAAGAACAAAAACGAGCTTCTTCTCAAAATATGAATTTAACTGTTCAAGCTCAAATAACTAATCAATAATCAATATTATTTTTTTTATCTTTTTTTATAACAATAAGAAATAATTCAACAAATCGAACAAAAGAGCATAGTTAGGTAACTAACCAAATCAAATCTCGACAAAAAAAGGAGTCAATAAAATAGGAAAGAGTCACAAAAAAAAAGGGTCATGGGTTAAAATTCTCGGGTTTATAAAGAAAATGTGTGTTAAGCTCAATGGGGTTCGCTTAGGGTTAATTAAATAGATAGGATTTTTATAGAATAAGTGGGTTAAACTAAAGTGCCTATATCATCTCAATATTTCAAATCAAAGGTGTGGTCTCGACATGCATAATTGAAGCAAGTTCTGGAATAATAAATCAAGTTGACACACTCATAACCAATAATAGACTGAGCATGAAAAATGTATGCTCTATAGGCTCAAAAGCTCACAAATAATCATGGTTTTGATGTCAAACTTACAAATTTAAAACTTTAAGATAATACCTCAATCCAGGAAACAACCTAAAATTTTTAATTCTGAAAAATAACTTATCATGCTTGACTTTCTCATTTCTTAAAGTTTAAATCAACCAATGTACAAATATCTACAAATTAATCCAAAACACATCGACAAAAATCCCAACTCGATAAAAATTCATTCTAATGGAAGTATGAGAAAATTACTTAAACAAAAGAGATAATTTAGGAATTTTCTAATAATTATATAAATAATCTCCCCACACTTAAGATGTACATTATCCTTAATGTACAAACAAGTATGAACACAGAATAAAAAAAATCATAAGAGAGGGAGAAAATTAAAACTACCCTGAATATGGATGAAATCGCCAGAATAGTGAAAACTGGAATTGTAGGTAAATCCAAATGAAGTGCATAGTTCTAAGCAAACTAATAAGAAAATAAACATAAATATTGAAGAAGATTAAGAGGTTACAAACTCAATTAGAAACAACCATAATAAAACATAGTTCAAAAGATAATAAACGAAAGAAGTTTAAGAAAATAAGAATAAAATAACTAAAATCAAAAATAAAAATAAAAATAGAAAGAAAGGAAATAAAATCAGTGATCCTTATCGTTAGAGGCATGGGGATCGTGAGGTGCTGGTGTTGAATAAGAAATGTGGAGGTGCTGACAGATCTGCCGCAATGTCATGTTAATATTGTCGAACCTCTAAAAATAGTGCTTCTCAAAACGAGTGGACCGCTCGGAGAGGTCCGCGAGGGTAGCAATAGAAGTAGAGTATAGTGACTCGGAGGCAGATGATGAGGTGGATCTTCGTGGGAGAAAGGGACATCATCAGTGAAGACCTCATGCTCATCCTGAGGGTTAGAATGAGATAATCAGTATCGAGGAGGATCCACTCCATGCAGTCGCTCAATCATCCTCATGTGACTCATACTCGATAACCCTTATGGGGACATCTATCCAACTAGTGTAAAGGAGGAGGACTACTTTGAAGTGTTGAGGAGGCTGAAGTGTCATGCAAGTCGAGTCATGTAAGGGCCTAAGTAGATATGACCCTTCCTACTATGCTCTGTCTGATGGCGACAAGATAGGGCAGTGAAGTAGGCAAGATTGAAAATGTACTCTGTTGCCATGCTCCACAAGAAATAAGTGTCGAATGTACTGACGATGCCGATTCTCTCTCTTCGATTGGTCAAAGTGTGAGCCAATATGACATGAATATAGTGCAAGGCCGGAGGTAAGGAAGCCGCCTTCGACTGACTCAGATTATAGGGCATCGTACTCCCAATAAGGTCTATCCAACATAAAAAAAGACTAGTAGTAGATGTACTAGTATAAAGTGAGGAACCTTTTTTTACCTATGAACTCCTCAGTGTAGAGTCCTAATGCAGCTACGAACTTTGGGATGCTCATATGACGCGTCATGCCACTGAGTCTAAAAGTAATAGTTTGCGGCTCATCATGGGTCTACATCCCGTGTTGTAAGAGGAATGTTGAACAAAACTCGAGAATAAGCTCTAAGTAGGTGGGCTCGATGATGGAGAAGATTCGGTCTCAAGAAGTTGTGGCAATAAATGCGCGGACTCGATCAGCTAACTGGACCTACTCTAAAGTCGCTTAATCAATACAATGACCTAATCCATATGGTCGTTGTCGGAGATGCTGATAGAGGTCCTTTTGAAGACCCTATGCAAATTGAAGACACGGATGACGTGTATCGACGGAAGCGCCCGAAGATAAGGTCACACCCGAAGTCTTTCGCTTTTTTGAAGTGGGGATGACGACCTTAGATTTTCCTCTAGTATTTTTCATGGTGTTTCTGCAATAAAAGATAACGAAATAACAATTTTAGTATTAAATGTAAAGCACGAGTCGACACAATGGATCAGTTCAAATAATCACAAAACGAAAGTCGAATCCAACTAAAATCCAAAATCCCAAGATCGAACACTTAACTAAAAGGGTTTGAAGTAGAGTTGAGTATGGGTCGGGCCACTCGCCCCAAAAATGGAAGGGTTCAGATAAAAATATAGGCCCAAAAAAATGGGCTTGGACAAAAAACGAGGCCTATTTAGAAAACGACCGAGCCTCAGGTAAGATTTTTTTTGCCCAAGCCTGGCCTGAGTTATATATTAAATATTTTATTTCATTTTTAATCATTTTTAATTTTTAACTTTACCTTTTTTTAGTTTCACTTTCATTTCGTGCCTTCCTCTTCCCCCTCCTTATTCCCATATCCAAAATCAAAATCCTTAACTCATCACCACCACCTCCACCGATCCACCGGTCCAGCAGTGTTGTCTATCGACCAAACTTCCCGATTACCCATTCATCTCCAATCTCCACCTCCCACTTGCTTATATCAAACAACCTACTTGTAACACCCCTAACCCATATTCAACACCGGATTAGGGTTAAAGGGTATTACGGGACATATTGAAACATTTTGCATTCATTTCACAAACATCATAGCATCAAAGTCAAACATCAACATAAAGTCCCTTTCTTAGGTCAACAAGACCTTAAACATGCTTTAGAAAGAGGTCGGGACTAAACTAAGCAGATATAATTTTTTTTCAAAACTTGAACATTTTTCTAAGTTATAAATGTCACACACCTGTGTGAACAGGCCGTGTGCCTTGCACGGGATTAGACACGCCTATGTGTCTAGGCCGTGGAAAAACAGGGCATACATACTGACTTGCACCACATGCCAGTGTGCTAGGCCGTGTGAAATTTAAGGGAGGTTACTGACTTGGGTCACACGGCCGACCATACGACCATATGCTAGCTCGTGTACCACACACGGCTAGTAGACACGCCCGTGTGTCTAGACCATGTCAAAACTGTAGGGTATACTGACTTTAATTCGAATGGTACCCCAGGAGACACACAACTGTGTAACATGACCATGTGTCGTACACGGCTAAGACACACGCCTGTGTCTCTGCCCGTGTGGATAAAAATAGGCCATTTGAAAAGCCAATTTACCACCCTACAATCATGAACTCATAACAGCAGATTTGGAACCATTTCCATACACTTACAGGCAGCCCAAAACATACCAAATCACACACATTTCATGCCATTTCATAGTCAACCATTTCATTACTCAATTCCATAACTAAAACATGCCATTTCAATATGCTAAATCATCAAATTTACATAACTTCTAAATGCATTTTATCATCATCTTAACACCTATCACATACCATAAAACTTACTCTTTCAACATCCCATAATCAATCCTTCACATAAGCATTATTTCCATCATATAACTTACAAATCAAATATAACATTTAGGTCAACATAAATGACCAAATATATATACCAACATTTACAAACCAAAACATATCACAAAGACACTAGCCTATACATGCCATATACTGTATATACAAGCTTCAAAAGTACCAACAAATTTTCGATAGTGTGATAACACTTCCCCACAATCCCCGAGTCCAAGCTAGCTTTGACTATCTATAAAACATAGACAAATAACACATAGGAAGCTTCATAGCTTAGTAAGTTCGTATGTAAATAACTGTAATATCCTGATTTTGGGCCTAATCGGAATAGTGGTTTCGTGACCACAAAATCTGAGATAGAAATAATTATTTTATGATTATTTTAAGGTCTATGATATGATTGCATGATTGTGTGAAAATTTCGTGAAGAAATTTTATGCATAAAGTGCTTAAATTGAAATTAGGACTAAATCGAATAATTTGTAAAACTTGCATTCTAGAAATTTCTAGTATGAAATTGTTTTGAAATATTAATTAGGAGGTCTTAAATAGAAATTTTACCAATTTCTAAGTCTTGGACAAAAATTGGACATGGATGGAATTTTTGGAAAGTTTAGTAGTAAGGGCATTTTGGTCATTTAGGGGTAAAATGAATTAAAATACAAAATTAAAAGCCAATTTTGCTCATCTTCAACCCCATGGCCGAATATAGCAAGGAGAAACCATGGCTAGGGTTTTTCAAGCTTCCAAGCTCGATTGTAAGTCCATTCTAGCCTCGGTTTTAATGATTTTTACGTTTTTGGAGTCCCGGTAGCTCGATTTAGCTTATGCTAGCAATAATTTAACCTAGGGTTTATATTTGGAAAAATACCCATAGGTGAAATTTGTGTATTTTGGTGTTTTATGATAGAATATGAGGTTTTAAATTATGTTAGACAACTTGTGCTACTCGGTTTTAAGTGAAAACGAGCAAAAGGGCTTAATCGGTAAAAATACCTAATAGTCATAAGTACATGTTAGAGTGAGAATTTGATGTTTCCATAGAAGGGAAAAATGATCAGCATGTCATAAAACATAAGAAAATAGGCTGAAGTTTAATTTACGAGCTTTGGGGAAAAGTGTAAATATGCAAAAGTTTAGGGGCAAAATTGTAATTTTTCCAAAATATGATTTTGGGTCAATTTGAATAATGTGAGTCCTAATTAGACTATATTTTAAATGATAGAGCAAGGAAAACTTAAATTCAGGCTAAAATGGGGAAAATACCAAGTTGTGGACGAAATGGTAAAAGTAGCCATTTTCGCATACGAGGTAAGTTCATGTGTAAATGTAGTAATATAATTGTCATTTTAAGCAATTTAATGTTGTTTATATGATATGATGCCGATTATTATCATGAAATATTATGCTTTGTGGTTATTGTTGAATAATATGTAATTATGTGAATTACTTGATGAGTATGAACTATCACCGAAGTATCGATTTCGATATTCCGTGGAAGACGGAAAAGATGTGAGATCGAGGAAAAAAGCCCGTTTGAACCTTAGGAATAGATTAGGATACAAGTGACATGTCATTGGGATATTTGGGCATCCGAACTCGTTGAGTTGAGTCCGAGTTCACTTATGGATGCGAATGTCCGAACTCGTTGAGTTGAGTCCGAGTTCGTGAGATGTAACTAGGCATCCGAGCTCGTTGAGTTGAGTCTGAGTTCACTTATGGATGCGAACGCCCGAGCTCGTTGAGTTGAGTCTGAGTTTCCTTATGGGCGGGTTACATGGTAGCTTGGCTACATATGTGGCACTTATGTGCAAACTTTCCATGTATTTGAATTATATTCCGATGTGTTCAACGGGTAAAGTTCTACTAAAATGGAGGAATACTCAAGATGAAAGGGACGTATTGGTAAGTGTTGTGAAATGGGTACTTTGAACAGGTATGTACTTAACCCTCGGGTTGAAAAATCGATATAACAACAATATGGTAAGATGATAAATGAAAATGTGATATGAATGTCTTGGTGATGATTATGCAAATGATGTTTTATGTTTGCTTATATGGTTATGTTACTTGCTATTTGCATGTGAACTTATTAAGCATTTATGCTTACTCCCTCCTTTTCATTCCTTGTAGTTTGACAAGCCAGCTCAGAAATCGGGAACGGTCGGAGGCTCGCTCACACTATCCGTATACCATCTTGGCATAATGGCTTGTATATTTTGAGTATGGCATGTATAGCATTATAATCATTTTGTATATATGGTCTTATGATATGGTTATTGAGTGGTATGGAAATGCTTGGTAATGATTAGCCATTGGAATGGCTAATCATGATCATATTTGGTGTTATGTATGTCAAATTACTAGCTAATCCATGGAAACCATGAAATAGGTAAAATTTACCATAAAATAGATTAAGACAGCAGCAGTGATGTAAGTTTGAAAAATCATTAAAAATAGTAGAGATATAATTAGATGATGAATAAAATATGGAATTAAATAATTATGAGTCTATTTTCATATGAATGGAACAAAACAAGTATATGAGTTATATTTTATGAGATGTTTAAATTTTTGTGAAACAGGGCCAGAGCGATTTCTGGATCCCCTGTTCTGACTTTCGAAATTCACCATAAATTGTAAAAAGGTAATTAGAAGTCATGCTTTATATGTACAGATTCCTTATTGAGTCTAGTTTTATTAGAAATAAACGGTATAGTCATTGAAGCTCTGTACAGGGAGATATCTGATTTGTAATACACAGAGGTCAGAGTAGTCGAACCCTGAAACAGGGGAGACTTTAACTAATAAACTGTACTAATTGGCTGACCAAAAATTCTAGAAAAAAATTAGTAGATGGATATATGAGTCTAGTTTCAGGAAAAATTTACGGAATTAGATTTTGAGTTTCGGAACTCGAGATATGATTTTTAAAGCAATTGTGATGCAGTTAGCCAGCTTGTCTGGAAATTTTAAAATGAAATGTATGAGATGTTTAAGTAATGAATTAAGTCCGTTAACACCTCGTGTTCGACTCCGGCAACGGTCTCGGGTACTGGGCATTACATTTAGTGGTATTAGAGCAGGTTTAGTCAGTTCTCGGACTAACTTAGCATGTGTAAACGTTTAGCTATACATGCCACTGATCTGTGATAGTGTGATGTCTTCCGACGCATATGAGTACCGTCTTATTTAGACAGGGTACTCTCCAACCGAGCTGCGCCGACCATGTTCAATGTTATGTGAAGGTATTTGAGTAAAATTATGATTATGATAAGTCTCAATTCAGAAAAGTATGAATAAAAGTTTATGATACATATGTGATAAATATCCATACTTGCTTAATGCTCATATGATGTAGTGTATATGGCTTACTTGATAAGATGAACGGAATAAATAGAAAGTAGTAGAGGTATGAATAAAAGTCATAATATTATGATACGAGTGAAAATGTCCTTGTCTTGATTTGGACGTCGAATGTTGATAAATGTTAATGATATATAATTTTTATGAGATAAAGGATTATAATGAAATGAACTTATCTATGTTAAATTGTTGGACTGAATTATATGATTGTAATGATATGTACATGATGATGCACGAAATGAAAGTTGTGATTGTGATGCAAATATCTATGTTTGTTTGGCCTTATATGATGTCATGAGCATGAATTAATTTAATTAAATGAATGGATAAGTAAAGCTATCTAGAAAACATAGAATGTATGCATAAGTATATTGTCTAAATGGGACAATAGGAAAATTTGTGTAAGCCAACATGAATGTTGCATTGCCTGAATGAATGACATGATTTTGATGATGTTACTATGATGATGGAAGTTGTGTCATATGTGTATGTATAAAAAAGTCGAGTCAGAGGTCCTACAACCCCTCCCCCTTACCGAAGTGGTACTTATAATGGAATTTCATGAGATTTGTATTGAATAAGTTTCCGGTTGAGAACCCAAAGAGTACAGTGATAGAATAATTATAAGTATGATTAGAGATTGAAAATGAGCTGATAAGTAAAGTCAGAGCCAGTAAAGTATCAGATTGACATAAAAATTATTGGAATTATGCACTGTCCTAGTTAGAGAAGGAATTCTTTTTGGTAAATCGAATTACTCAGGTGCAAGGTCGAGATAAGTGTAAATCAAAATTTATTCAGAACTGGCCTTCTTTAGTGAATGGTTTAATATGAAATTTGTGACGACAGAACTAGTTGGGGAAATGATATTTGAAATGTAAACTATCTGAGTGTGACAGTTATGACTGGACAGATTTAGCAGTCTCTTTTGAGATGTTCTATGTGTTTACCCGTTCTCAGAAATATTTCTATGGCTATTGATCTTCTGAAGAAATTCTTGTTATATGGGAATGTCTTCTAATTCTAGTGTTGGATGAAAGCATTGGTAGTCTGACTAGTTTATAATTTATATTGCTCTATTTCATCGGGTATTCTATTTCATTTCGTCTGATAAGAATTGATGAAAGAATACGTATGATATTACGATTCTATTTTTTTTCTACTTGATGCTTCATCTAATATATATGTATGGGAAGATATATTGATCTTGTTATATTTGATTTTAGTGGGATTAAATGATGTTTTCTTCTGGACTTTCTTTCTTTGAAGAATTATCGGGGTATTCTGTATTTTCTCTATGAGTTTGGTTTTCGATTCTCCGGATAGTATCGTATCTTGGATTTCTTTATTCGGTTTCCTTGTTATCTTTGTTCCATAATTTGTCAATTATGACTCGTGTTTGAAGTACGTTCTTCAGCTCGTGCTAATCATGTCAAATATGACTATACTTCTAATTTGATCTTGGTAATGTGGTGATTTTAGTATTGGGATTTTTTTTCTAATTTCTGTTTAAGGATTTGACATCAGTAAAGGCATAAGTGATAAAAGCGCGAGTTTCAGTCGGTATGGTGAATTATCTATTTGAAAGATTTCATGTGACAATTATTTCAAGATTATTTTTCCCAAGTCTGATAATAGAATTTCATTTTGTATGGATAAAAGAGTAAATAGTCTGAACGAGAAGTGTATATTTATTGGAAAGAGTTGGATATTAGTTAAAAACACTACGAATGATAAGGTTTTCGTCTTGTGAAAGCTGAAAAGTTTATTACATGTTGACAAAGTTTGGATAGATGAGAATATTGGTAACCGAAGCGTCTGAACTAGACTAGTCTACATTGAGTAAAGACATCTTGATTTTCAGTAAGGTAGTGTTGTATGAATTGTGATGTGTTTCAAGACAGTGAGGTAATGTGATAGTTTAGAGCATTCGATGTTACATAAAATCGAAGTTGTTAAAGGGGTTAAAGTCGAGCATTGGGATCTATCAAAATTATCCTTGTCAGTGTTGATATTGGGATGGAAATGAGAAGGATTATTCTTGAGGCCATATCAGAATTATTTCTATGGCGGAAAGAGGAAAATGTGATGTATCCTATTGTTAAATGTTTGGCAAGATCTATAAATCATATATGTATTGAATGAAGTCCTACTCATTAGATTCATGGAATTTCAGGTCTCTTTGATTGTTGGATTTCTTGGAATTCCGGTCTCCATTAATCAAGTTAAGATCCGGGTTTTATGTCATGATATCATGGGAAACTGAGAAGGGTTGAAAATTTAAGAACAGTTGAGAGTTGAGACTGTAAGCTTTTAGATCATATGAGAAATTGAAGAGATGTATTGGAGGTACAGTCTAAGTGCAAGTACTTCGGCACCAAATATGATATTAAAAGTGAAGACCACTTTTCTGGTAAGATTTTCGGAGACGAAAATCCCTGAAGGGGGGAGAGTTGTAATATCCTGATTTTGGGCCTAATCGGAATAGTGGTTTCGTGACCACAAAATTTGAGATAGAAATAATTATTTTATGATTATTTTAAGGTCTATGATATGATTGCATGATTGTGTGAAAATTTCGTGAAGAAATTTTATGCATAAAGTGCTTAAATTGAAATTAGGGACTAAATCGAATAATTTGTAAAACTTGCATTCTAGAAATTTCTAGTATGAAATTGTTTTGAAATATTAATTAGGAGGTCTTAAATAGAAATTTTACCAATTTCTAAGTCTTGGACAAAAATTGGACATGGATGGAATTTTTGGAAAGTTTATTAGTAAGGGCATTTTGTTCATTTAGGGGTAAAATGAATTAAAATACAAAATTAAAAGCCAATTTTGCTCATCTTCAACCCCATGGCCGAATATAGCAAGGAGAAACCATGGCTAGGGTTTTTCAAGCTTCCAAGCTCGATTGTAAGTCCGTTCTAGCCTCGTTTTTAATGATTTTTACGTTTTTGGAGTCCCGGTAGCTCGATTTAGCTTATGCTAGCAATAATTTAACTTAGGGTTTATATTTGGAAAAATACCCATAGGTGAAATTTGTGTATTTTGGTGTTTTATGATAGAATATGAGGTTTTAACTTATGTTAGACAACTTGTGCTACTCGGTTTTAAGTGAAAACGAGCAAAAGGGCTTAATCGGTAAAAATACCTAATAGTCATAAGTACATGTTAGAGTGAGAATTTGATGTTTCCATAGAAGGGAAAAATGATCAGCATGTCATAAAACATAATAAAATAGGCTGAAGTTTAATTTACGAGCTTTGGGGAAAAGTGTAAATATGCAAAAGTTTAGGGGCAAAATTGTAATTTTTCCAAAATATGATTTTGGGTCAATTTATATAATGTGAGTCCTAATTAGACTATATTTTAAATGATAGAGCAAGGAAAACTGAAATTCGGGCTAAAATGGGGAAAATACCAAGTTGTGGACGAAATGGTAAAAGTAGCCATTTTCGTATACGAGGTAAGTTCATGTGTAAATGTAGTAACATAATTGTCATTTTAAGCAATTTAATGTTGTTTATATGATATGATGCCGATTATTATCATGAAATATTATGCTTTGTGGTTATTGTTGAATAATATGTAATTATGTGAATTACTTGATGAGTATGAACTATCACTGAAGTATCGATTTCAATATTCCGTGGAAGACGGCAAAGATGTGAGATCGAGGAAAAAAGCCCGTTTGAACCTTAGGAATAGATTAGGATACAAGTGACATGTCACTGGGATATTTGGGCATCCGAACTCGTTGAGTTGAGTCCGAGTTCACTTATGGATGCGAATGTCCGAACTCGTTGAGTTGAGTCCGAGTTCGTGAGATGTAACTAGGCATCCGAGCTCGTTGAGTTGAGTCCGAGTTCACTTATGGATGCGAACGCCCGAGCTCGTTGAGTTGAGTCGCTACATATGTGGCACTTATGTGCAAACTTTCCATGTATCCGAATTATATTCCGATGTGTTCAACGGGTAAAGTTCTACTGAAATGGAGGAATACTCAAGATGAAAGGGACGTATTGGTAAGTGTTGTGAAATAGGTACTTTGAACAGGTATGTACTTAACCCTCGGGTTGAAAAATCGATATAACAACAATATGGTAAGATGATAAATGAAAATGTGATATGAATGTCTTGGTGATGATTATGCAAATGATGTTTTATGTTTGCTTATATGGTTATGTTACTTGCTATTTGCATGTGAACTTATTAAGCATTTATGCTTATTCCCTCCTTTTCATTCCTTGTAGTTTGACAAGCCAGCTCGAAAATCGGGAACGGTCGGAGGCTCGCTCACACTATCCGTATACCATCTTGGCATAATGGCTTGTATATTTTGAGTATGGCATGTATAGCATTATAATCATTTTGTATATATGGTCTTATGATATGGTTATTGAGTGGTATGGAAATGCTTGGTAATGATTAGCCATTGGAATGGCTAATCATGATCATATTTGGTGTTATGTATGTCAAATTACTAGCTAATCCATGGAAACCATGAAATAGGTAAAATTTATCATAAAATAGATTAAGACAGCAGCAGTGACGTAAGTTTGAAAAATCATTAAAAATAGTAGAGATATAATTAGATGATGAATAAAATATGGAATTAAATAATGATGAGTCTATTTTCATATGAATGGAACAAAACAAGTATATGAGTTATATTTTATGAGATGTTTAAATTTTTGTGAAACAGGGCCAGAGCGATTTCTGGATCCCCTGTTCTAACATTTTAAATTCACCATAAATTTTAAAAAGGTAATTAGAAGTCATGCTTTATATGTACAGATTCCTTATTGAGTCTAGTTTTATTAGAAATAAACGGCATAGTCATTGAAGCTCTGTACAGGGAGATATCTGATTCGTAATACACAGAGGTCAGAGTAGTCGAACCCTGAAACATGTGAGACTTTAACTAATAAACTGTACTAATTGGCCTTACCAAAAATTCTAGAAAAAAATTAGTAGATGGATATATGAGCCTAGTTTCAGGAAAAATTTACGGAATTGGATTTTTAGTTTCAGAACTCGAGATATGATTTTTAAAGCGACTGTGATGCAGTTAGCCAGCTTGTCTGGAAATTTTAAAATGAATTGTATGAGATGTTTAAGTAATGAATTAAGTCCGTTAACACCTCGTGTTCGACTCCGGCAACGGTCTCGGGTACGGGGCGTTACAATAACTCAATTCATCAAGTAATATAACTCAACTATTTGCACATTACCAAATCAACATTACATTAACACTAACCTTATTCATGTCTCAAACATGATCAAATACCATTTCATTAAACTTTCTCAATGTAATGCTTGAATAGGTTCCGTACGTACCCATATCACCTCGTATTAACCTCTTTCTCAACTATCGCATTCATTTATTCGTTGAACCATTAGGAATAAAAGTCGGATACTCAAGAATCGCAATTGATAAGAACCTATACCATGGCCTGTAGCCAAATCAAGGTAACTTATCCCGAAGTATGTATACCATGGCCCATAGCCAAATCAAGGTAACTCCTCACAAAATACCTAAATCATGGCCCGTAGCCAACTCAAGGTATTATTCGCACCTGAAGTGGCAATATCATGGCTCGAAGCCAATGCATTAACTTAATGATATTTCATTACCATCATAACTGTACTTAAAGTTTAATCGGGAAGTTTCACTTTCAATTTCATCGTCGAACACTTCCGTATATTCATATTCACAATCCTAACATTATCCGCAATCTCATAAACACATTTTATGCAATATCAAAACATATAACATTCATTTATAATGAAATTAACACCTACGAACTTACCTCGGTCGTAGAACCAACGAAACTAGCCAATTAATCGAGTACTTTGTTCTTGCCTCAATCTAAGTCTGAGTTCCTCTTTTCTTGATCTATACGTATTCAAAATTAACTCATTTAATCACCTATTCATTCAATTTCATCCAAACATATACATTTGGGCATTTTTGCACTTTAGCCCCTAAACTTTAACATCTATTCAATTTAATTCCTATTTCACAAATACACAAAATTCACCAAATTAAATTTAACCATGCTTGGCCAAATTACTATAGTGCCCCTAACAGCCCATATTTTTATTTATTTCACATTTTAGCCCCTCAATTTCACATTTTCACAAAATTAATCCAAAATATACATTTTTACTAAAAGTCACTTTATAAAACATGTGTATCAAGCACCAAGCTTTCATAATTCATCATTAAACTTCATAAAACACATGAATTCATCCATGGCACATCTCGAAATCACAATAAATTTGACGAATTAAGGCATGGACTTGATAGAACACAAAGCAACAATCACAAAAATGTGGAAATTACTAAAAACCGAGTCAAAATAAACTTACAATTTGATCCTACAATGGCTGAATGTTTTCAAGCTCTCCCAAATCCTATTTTCTTTTTTACAATCGGTTGAATGGAGAAGATGACACCAGATTACACTTACAATGAAATTACTCAAAATGGACTTACTAAATACCGAGTCAAAATGGACTTACAATTTGATCCTACACTGGTCGAATGTTTTCAAGCTCTCCCAAACCCTATTTTCTCTTTTACAATCGGTTGAATGGAGAAGATGACACCAAATTAACTTCTTGTTTTATTAATTAACTTTTATTTTACAAAGTACCTTAATAACCTTAAGTTAAAACATTAAAAATCACCTAATATAAGCCCATAATTGTCCACTAGCATTAATAATGGTCCATTTTCCTTTTAAGGACCTCACATTTAATTAAGACATAACAATGTAGCACTTTAACAAATAGCTAGCCACTTTTACATTTTACGCAATTAAGTCATTGTATAAAATCAAGCATACAAATGATAAAATTTTCACATGAAATTTTCACACATATCACATATCATGTTGTAAACATAGTAAATAATATTAAAATATTTTTTTGACTCGGATTCGTGGTCTCGAAACCACTGTTCTGACTAGGATCTAAATCGGGCTGTTACACTACTAGCCTCAAGCTCAGCTCAGGTCAACTCATTGTCTCCAGTTCTTCATTTGCAGTCTCGGAGCTCTCCCCAAGTTGTAAGCTTGTGCTTCATTTACCACTTAGGTCTAATTTTTGCTTTAGTTATTATTTGAGTTTGGCTATATAAATTAAGCCTCTTTGGTCCTTAGGTTCCTCATACTGCTATTGTGCCTTACTTTACGTCAGAAAGCCTCTTCTTCTTCCCCATACTACCCACGGCCACAACACAGTAAGCTTCTTCTTCTTCTTTTGAAAGTATTTCTAACTGTAGCTATTGGTTTTTTGCATTTCAATTATTTTGGTTAGTAATGCTGGTTGTTGGATCTATGATAGAGCTTTTTTTTCTATTCTTTTCGAATAATTGTTCTTCTTCTTCTTCTTCTTTTTTAACTTTATCAAAGCTTGGTTTTGTGTTTTATTTTAGTAATTGAGATTTATTTTTTTTAAGGAATAGCATCAATGCTCAAATGTATCAAATTGCTATTTGGGTTTTAGAATCCTCTATTTGGCTATTTAATAATATTTTAAATAATAA
This sequence comes from Gossypium hirsutum, assembly GCF_007990345.1. NCBI lineage: Eukaryota > Viridiplantae > Streptophyta > Magnoliopsida > Malvales > Malvaceae > Gossypium > Gossypium hirsutum. Next base: position 95,668,049 of record NC_053431.1, on the reverse strand, counting down.
GCATTAATCTATTAGAATTAGAAAGAATAATGTGGGTTCTATTTCGGACGAAGAATAATGTCTATGATCACGTAAATTCCATGCTCCATTTAATAGAATGTTTCTGCCACTCAATCATAGTTTCACTACATTTGTAGTTTTTGATCAATGTCCTTTTGGTTATACTTCTTTTTCTTTCTTAAATATCATCCTATAAGTTCTGTAATCCTCCTAAGTATATCCATAGTTCATTTTATTCTTCAAGGGAAGGAAAAAAAACTTGATTATTAGTAACTCAACCAAAGGTTCCTAAGGTCATTGCAGTTAGATGCAGTCAAGCAAAATACTCAAATTTTAGCCTACTAGGATATTACTCTATTTACTAATAACATGTTATTCGCTGAAAATATATATATGTCTTAACTGCTAATAGGAAACATCAAAAACTTCTAGAGATATTCACCTTTTTGTTGATTGCTATGGTATGTGTTTTGGAGCCCATTTCATCCCAAGATTTACTCATTGGTACAGTTGTCCTAATTCAATATGGATAGCTACTTCTAGAAATAAAGATATAGATAAAAGACCTTAGTGGTCCTGTGATAATTTATTTAGTGCATCTTCTCTTTAATAATATCTATCTCTTTAGTTTCATATTTCATGAACGAGTACTATGAAGATAATATGAAACTCAAATAGTCTAATTTTTTTTTTGTATGTGTGCATGGTACATGAGAATGTCTAACAATTTGCTGTATAGAATGTTGTAAGGCCTTTTTCAGGTGCTTATTATTAAGGCAGAAAGTGCTATAAGTGCCCTTTAATCTGTACCCATGAAATTAATTGTTGAAAATATCTCAGAATGGAAAATAGTGACAAGCTGCAGGATCCCGCACTCAAGTTTGATGAATTCTTTATGTATTTTCACTTACATAATTGTATGTGTGTGTAACCGTTGTTGAATGAATCATAATTATTAGATATTTTTAGTATGAAAATTAACATTTTTATTATTAATTTGGTTATTATTTTAATATTTCGATATTATAGAACTTTTGTGTTATTATTAATTTGGTTATTATTTTAGTTCTAACTTATTCCAATTTTAACATAACCATTTTTTATTAAATTTTCAATTTGTGTATTGTTTTAAGAATTGTTTTAGTATCATTTTTTATTTGTTTGTTGTTTTAATATTTGTTTTTATGTTTTTAAATGTATTTGATTTATTATATTTAAAATTTTTTATTTAATAAAATAAGCTAAAAAATTAATATGGGCCGGGCCAGGTCGAGCTCGGGCTTGGACAATTTTTTAAGCCTATATTTCGGGTTGGGCTCGGGCTTAGAATTTTATTTGGGCCTGGCCTGGCCCATGCTCAACTCTTGTTTGAAGTAATATTGAGCATGAAATTGGCAACAAAAACATAATAATAAGAATAAAGGCAAAAAGGGTAATAGAAAACATGTAACACCCCTGACCTGTATCTGTCACCAGAATAGGGTTACGAAGCATTACCAAAGTTATAACACAATCGAACATTCATTTCTCAAACAATTATCAAATTCAAATACAAGTCATTCACAATCATTCATCAAGTCCCTAATACAAGCCTACGAGGCCCAAAACATACCTTAGAAATGGTTCGAGACTAAACCAATATCTCACGAAGTTTTTGGAAAACTTAGAAAATTTTTCAAAATACAGGGGACACACGGCTATGTGGCCCAACCGTGTGTCTCACACGACTAAAGACACGCCTGTGTGGTTATTGGAAATGGGATCACATGCCTGTGTCCCATCCCATGTCTGACCCTGTGTAACTCTCTGACTTGGGTCACACGGCCAACCACACGCCCGTGTGACCAGCCTGCATGCCCTTCAAAATGGCCTCACACGCCCATGTGCCAGACCATGTGCTAGGCCGTGCAAAACCTGTAGGGTATACTGACTTATGCCACACGGCCAAGTCACACGCCTGTGTGCTGGGCCGTGTGGGGCATACTAACTTGATTTCTAATTAAATACCAGGGGATACACGGCCGTGTCACTTGACCATGCGTTACACATGGATGAGACACACCCCCGTGTTTCTGCCCATGTGGACAAAAATAGGCTATTTGCCAAGCCATTTTTCTCACCCAATCTTTCGATCACCTACATAAAGCAAATGGCACATAACATGGCATAAATAGGCATTCCAACCAATCTCAATCAAGTCTAATTCATGCTATTTCCATATCAAAAACTATAATGCTCATAACATCATAAATTTCCTATGCAAAACATGCCAATCACATTCAGAATTTTACCTAAATGATTAACTTCATACATACATTATCTTGCCATAAAACCATAAGCATATCAACTTCCAATTTCAACCATTTGACATCCATAATGCCAATTCACAACAAGCATATAAAATGGAAATTATCAACCACACAACAAAAGGCCATTTGCACAAATATATACATCATCAAATAAACCAAAACAAGACAACTCAAATGGCTAAATTCATTACCAAACTATATACCAAAATGACCATAATTCCTATACATGTCATATAACCAAATACATAAGTTTCAAAGGTACCAAAGTGAAAGCTTGATTGTGTGATAAGATCTTCGACGATTCCCAAATCCGAGCAAGCTTCGATATTCACTATAAAACATGGAAAAATAAACAGAGTAAGTTATAAAGCTTAGTAAGCTCGTTTGCTAAATAAGTAAAACTTACCAACCAACAATTCAATAGCATAAACATCATATAATGAAATTCAAATTTGAAGCATAACTTAACATATATATATCCAATCCAAAGATTAAACACAATTTCCATCAACTTCTTCATTTGATAATTGTATAATTCATGTACATACCTGTACAAGATCGTATCAGTCTCATACTCATCCATATCCTTGATATACTCGTTGAACCATTTGGAATACTATCGGATACTTGGGAATCTCGCACCCTAAGTGCCAATACATAGCTAAAGTTATCTCAATCTTATATGATATATAATGTTCACTCTCGAGCTATCAACGGGTCTGCTCACACAAGCTGACGGTCATGACGTAGCTACACGGTCCTGCTCAAACAAATTGACGAGAATCTGCAACACATGTCGGATAACTCAGCCACTGGTAGGACGTACGGACTAGCACCCAAATCACATAACCCTTAATTACATGTCATTCGTATCCTAATCTATTCCTAAGGTTCAATCAGGATTTCACATTTGCTGAATCATCGTCGAACATATCCACAAGGTCATATTCACAAATAATTCAACAATAAAGCATTTAAAAGACAATTATATTAATGCTTATTAACATATGAACTTACCTTGATTCACAAAAACGACGGAATGAATTGATTAATCCAACACTTTGTTTTTCCCCCAGTCTAGATCCAAACTTCCTTTTTCTTGATCTATATAATATCAAATTTAACTCATTTAATTATCATTCTATTCAATTTAGCCCAAAATTCATATTATGGCAACTTTACACTTTTTCCCCTAATATTTCAACATTTTTACAATTTAGTCATTAGCTCATAAAAATACAAATTCATGCAATGAGGTCCCTACCCATGCTACCCGAATTTCATATAGACCCGTAGCAACCCACATTTTTCATTTATTTCACAATTTAACCACAAAATTTACACATTTCACGGTTTAATCCTTAGTTGGAAATTTTACCAAAAATCACTTTACAAATGTTGTTTGTCTAACAACAAGCATACATTTTCTATCATCAAACATCAAAATACACCTATATTCATCAACGACAAAGCCTTAAACCTTTAACAATTTTGCAAATTAGCCTCTGGGCTAGCTAGATTAAGATGTAACGATATTAAAAACATAGAAATCATTAAAATTAGAACAAAAAATCACTTACCAATCAAGCTTCAAAGTGACCGAACCCTAAGTGAAGAAAAATGGTTTCTTTCTCCTTGAATAATCGGTTGAAGAAGATGAATGGGAAATAAAATTTGTTTTATTTTATTTTAATTAACCTTAATTGTTAATTTACTTAATAATTCTTTAATATATAACCTTTAAAGTATTAAAAGATGTCCATCTTTGTCCACTAACTTTATAAATGGGCTAGTTACCACTTAAAGTGTAACACCCCAAACTCGACCTAGACGTTATGGTCGAATCTGGTGATGTCACATGATAGTGTGCTCGAAAACTAAATTGTTACAATAAAATCATTTCCATGTTTTTATCTATCTTTATCTCTTATTAGTTTTAAAGGGAATAGTTTTACTTTTTTAAAACATTTCCTTTAAAACGTTTCTCGTTGCGGAAGCTTTTAAAACAAAGCAGTTTAAATAATCATGAGTTCAGAAAATACGTTAGCTTTTTGAAAATTGAACTTCCTACGACTAACAGTTATAATTCTACAAAAATAAATAAAAACCAAATTTAAGAGGAAGTCCCAAGAGTCCTCAAATTATATCCCAATAATAATAAAACCATAAAACAAAAATTAAAAAAATGTAAACTCCAAAAACTGTGGTCACCGTCGAATCCTCCGTCACACCGATTCGTCTAGGTCTGGAGATTACCTGTGCACATTAAACAAAGAAGGGTGAGTTTACATAAACTCAGTGTGTAATCCCATAGAAAACAAACAATAGTAGACACAATATACAGTCAAATACAGTTTTGGGCCTAAGCCTCTTTTAGTATCAATAATGGTTTGGGCCTTAGCCCATCTCAGTACAATATCAAATATGCAGTAGGGCCTTAGCCTATTACAGTATCAGTATGCATTGGGGCTGTGACAGCCCAAAATTGACCCTAGTCGGGAAGTGGTTTCGGGACCACTAAACCGAGTCATAAAAATAATTAACCGTCATAATTGATGCTCATTATATGTACATGTGCATGTGTGAAAATTTCGTGTTTGAATTTTGTTAATTGTAAGTGAATTTTATCAAATAGGACTTATGTGAGAAAATTTTGAAATGTGCTAGGCAAATGCAAAGTGGCCTATTAATGCATATTGTGAAAATGATGGGTTTGCATGTCAATTTACCCAAATTAAGGCATAGTGGCCGGCCATGCTATGAGTGGAAACATGTCACAAACATGTTATGTTAGTGAGGTATGTTAGGAAAAATAAAATAAGGAGTATGGGTAATAAAGAAATGGAAACAAAAAAAAATGTGTGGTTGTTCCCCCCCATTGCCGTGAGTTAAAGAAAAGAAAAGAAAAAAATTTGTTCATCCTTTTCCATATTCTTTTGGCCGAAAATTCTAAGGAAGGAGGAAGGAGTTCTTGCTTCATGTTTGGTTTGGAAGAGGATTAGGAAGAGGTTTGGCCATACTTGTATCTAGATCAAGGTATGTTTGAGGTTGTGCCATGAGATTCATGCATGTTTTTAGTTGCTAGCTTGAGTTCTAATTAGCCCATGGTTCAAATCTTTGCTATGTCATGGGGATGATATTCGGCCTAGGTGGATTTTGTGTTAATGCCATTGCATGCTAAATATGAAGCTTGTTAATGATGCATGTGATGGTGGATTGATGATTCTTGAATTTTCTTTTTAGCATTTTTGAGTGAGCACATATGTGCATTGGTTTCTAGATGGAGAAGAATCGGCTAGCAAGTTGTGTGCTAAGGCCGAATATAATTTTTGTATATTAATGAGTAATGCATGTGTTAAATTGATGGAAAGGGAGAGGATGCTTTACTAGTGTATATATGTGTGTATTAGCCAAGTTTTGAACTTGAAACAAAATGGTGTTTAGTCAATACAAGTAACCATACTTGTAGAATGTATTAAGTGTTGCAATCGGCCCCAACATAGACATGTATGTTCGGCCACATGAATAAGTACATAAGCTATGTGTATGTTCGGCCATAGGTAGCCTATTGATGGCTTTAGCTTGACTTAGAAAATTCGGCTAAGGGGAAATATTAGCTAGTATGTTGAATTCGATTCGTGATTTCGTACACATGTGACTCTAATGTCTAATGTATATATGGGCTAAGTACCTTGAGCTTCTCTTTTGATGTTCGAATGAATTGTATTAAATTGCTTGATGTGATTAAAAATGCGTATGACCATTGTGTATTTGAGCTAAAAGGGTGGCCATATGACCTATCAAACTCCTTGTCATATTCGGCCATAAGCTAGCAAAATGAGACTTTAATGAGTTAAATTTGTTTGAATTAGCTCAAGAGCTTAGAGGACCCCAGTTGGATAAGGGAAAGGAAAAAGTGGTCGAGTAGCCATCGGAATCGTTCGACAACATCCGAGGTAAGTTCTTGAGTAAAAGAGCTTAAATTATGATTTGATTAGATCATGTTTTAAGCAAATCAAAATCATGCTCCTTGTGTGTGGCTATTGAGCCGAAATTGCAAGAATGATAAGTGTCTTGTGTTTGAGTTTTGCTAACGAAAACGAAATACGAATGTGCCATGATTTATTGTTAAATGTGCATGGTTATTTGAATGATGTCCGGGCTAAGTCCCGAAGGCTTTGTGCTAAGTGACCATATCCGGACTAAGATCCGAAGGCATTTGTGCGAGTTACTAAATCCAGGTTAAGTCCCGAAGGCATTTGTGCGAGTTACTATAACTGGGCTATGTCCCGAAGGCATTTGAACGAGTAGCTATATCCGGTTAAATTCCGAAGGTACGTGATTTGGGAATGAATGATCTTGCTGTAAAAATTTCAGTTAATACGCTTGAAACATCCCAACATTGAGGTATGTTTCGTATGTGCTTTGAATTAGTTGAGCCCTTACAAATAAGTATTCGCTCAGTTGATAAATGAGCTATCGGCCTTTGGCTAAGTTGATCTTTGTGTATGAATAAAAGGGTTGGTAATGTGAAGTAAGTATGATATTGAAAAATTGTGCATATGAAATTATCCGTTTAGCTACATGAATGCTATATTTTTGTTATACTGGAATCCCTTGCTCAAAACTTACTAAGCATAAATTGCTTACTCCGTCTCCTTGATTCTCTTTTTTATAGATTTTGATTCTCCAGCTATCGGACTCGGGATTTTGAAGTTGAAGTCGCCCACACTATCAAAGCCCCCCCTTTTTGGTACAATTTTGGTTGAACTTCGAAATGGCATGTATAGGACTACCCTTTTTGTTGGGGGTCATGGACCCTTTGGACTTGTATAATTTTGGATAGCCATACGAAAATGGCTTATATATGTTTGAGTATAATGTTATAATCATTTGGTATGGATATGGTTATTGAGAGGTGTGGATATGCTTAACAAGGATTGGCCATGGGAATGGTTAATCACTATCATAATTTGTGCTATTTATGCTAAAAGGGTTAGTTGAATCATGGAAACTATGAAATAGGTAAAGTCTACCTTAAAGGCAGATGCTGACAGCATTAGTGATGTAGATTTGGAAAATCACTAAAAATAGTAGGAAGGCAATTAAATAATGAATAAATTATGTAAACGAACCTTGATGAATCTATTTTCATAGGAAAGGAACAAAACGATCATATGGACAGTATGTTAAGAGATATTCAGGTTCTCGTAAGACAGGGCCAGAACGGTTTCTGGATTCCCTGTTTCAACTTTGGAAATTCATTATAAATTAACCAGAGAGAGTTAGGAGTCATGCCATATATGTATAGATTCCTCTTTGAGTCTAGTTTCTATAGAAACAAACGACATCAGTATTGAAGCCCTGTACAGGGAGATATCCAAGTCGTAATGCGCAAAGGTCAGTGTAGTTGATCCCTGTAACATGGGATACTTTGACTAATAAACTGTACTAATTGGCCTAACTAAAAATTCTAGAAAAAAATATGTAGATGGGCATATGAGTCTAGTTTCATTGAAAATTTACAGAACTGGATTCTGAGTTTCTGAACTCAATATATGATTTTTAAAGCGACTAGTACGCAGATTGGTAGTGTCTAGGAAATTTGTTTATAAGTGGTTAAAGTCTGTTAACACCTCGTGTTCGACTCTGGTGACAGTCTCGGGTTCGGGGTGTTACATTTGATTGGTATCAGAGCTACGGTTTAGTCGATTCTAGGACTACCGTAATGCGTTGGGTCGAGCTATACATGCCATTTTATGTGATTATTTGATAGTGTGGTGATTTCTGACAATTGTAAATGTGTTTATTTATAGTAATGGATCCCGATCCCGACCGAGCGGTAGCTGATGATCTTGAGAGTGTAGCGCCTGCTCCCGCACAAGGGACAGTGCCGACGGACTCTCAACCTAATGCTAGTAACCCGAATGATGAAGCTAGACAAGCTTTCTATAGCGTGATGAATGATTGGTTCAACCAATACATTCGAACTAATACGGCTGTTCCACAACCTCCATTCCCGACTAATACCACCCCCGCACCTACAATACCTCCGGAAACTGACCAAATAAGGTCAAATAAGCCCCTAGTTGACAGAATCCGAAACCATGGGGCTACTGAATTTAAAGCTACGGATAGCGACGATGCCGAGCAAGCTGAATTTTGGTTGGACAACACTATCCGGGTACTCGATGAGCTATCTTGTACACCCGATGAATGCCTAAAGTGTACTATCTCCTTGCTACGCGATTCTGCCTACTATTGGTGGAGTACTCTGACTTCTGTTGTGCCCCGAGAGCAAGTAACTTGGGATTTTTTCCAAACTGAGTTTCGGAAAAAGTATATCAGTCAGAGATTTGTTGATCAAAAACGGAAGGAATTTCTTGAGCTTAAGCAAGGTTCTATGTCAGTTACTGATTACGAGCGAAAATTTGTTAGACTTAGTAGGTACGCTCGGGAATGTGTTTCGTCCGAGGCTATCATGTGTAAACGCTTCGAGGATGGGCTGAATGAAGATATAAAAATATTCGTGGGCATTCTTGAAATACGAGAGTTCGTAGTACTTGTCGAGCGAGCTTGTAAAGCCGAAGAGCTTAGAAAAGAAAAACAAAAAGTTGATGTGGGAACTGGAGAGTTTCGTAAAAGATCCTCGGGAAAGTCTCTTCAACAGGCATCGAAGAAATTTCGAGATGATGTGGGCCGGTCTAGAGGCACTTCGGGCCTTTTTAGACGAGATCGTGATCGACCCCCTGTGGGTACACGAGGCACTTCGGTCGCCAGTGTTGGGAATGAACGTCGAGACAGAACGAAATGTCGATATTGCGGTAAATGGCATTCGGGAGTTGTAGATTCCCTGACCGCTCCTGTTACAAGTGCGGATCAGTTGACCACTTCATTAAAGATTGCCCGAGGTTGTCTGAACAGAATGTAAATCAGAGTGGGAAACCGGGTGCTACCACTGCTCGAGGTAGACCATCTGGAAATACGGGCAATGCTAGTGGTGGTCAGAGAGGATCTAGAGATGCTACGACCAGATCCGAGGCTCGTGCGCCTGCTAGAGCTTATGCTATACGTGCCTGCGAGGATGCTTCTTCGCCTGATGTTATTACCGGTACTTTTACTCTCTTTGATACTAATGTAATTGCTTTGATTGACCCCAGTTCTACTCATTCTTACATATGTGAAACCTTAGCATCCAGTAAGACTTTACCTATTGAGTCTACTGAGTTCGTAATTCGGGTGTCAAATCCCTTGGGTCGTTACGTGCTTGTCGACAAAGTGTGTAAGAAATGTCCCCTAGTAATTCGAGGTTCCTATTTTCCGGCGGACTTGATGCTTTTGCCGTTTGATGAATTTGATGTTATTCTTGGTTTGGATTGGTTGACCGCGCATGATGCAGTTGTGAATTGCAAAAGCAAGACTATTGATTTGAGGTGCGCAAATAACGAGATGATCCGAGTTGAGTCTACGGACTTAAAGGGGTTGTCAGCTGTAATATCCTCAATGTTGGCCCAGAAATATGTAAGAAAAGGGTGCGAAGCATACCTTGCGTATGTACTTGATGGCAAATAATTAGAAAAGAAACCCGAATCTGTGCCGGTGGTTTGTGAATACCCGGATGTTTTTCCTGAAGAATTACCGGGTTTACCACCTGTTCGGGAGATAGAGTTTGGTATTGAGCTTGTACCTGGGACTACGCCGATTTCGATAGCTCCGTATCGCATGGCACCAACCGAGTTAAAAGAGTTGAAAGCTCAGTTGCAAGAATTGACGGATAGAGGTTTTGCTCGACCAAGTTTCTCACCTTGGGGTGCACCAGTATTGTTCGTGAAAAAGAAGGACGGAACCATGAGGTTGTGCATTGACTATCGTCAACTGAATAAAGTGACGATAAAGAATAAATATCCGTTACCGCGTATTGATGATTTGTTTGATCAACTAAAAGGAGCCTCAGTGTTCTCAAAAATAGATTTGAGATCAGGCTATTATCAGTTGCGAATTCGAGATTCGGACATACCCAAAACTGCCTTCAGAACGAGATATGGTCACTACGAATTCTTAGTGATGCCGTTTGGGCTCACTAATGCCCCTGCGGTATTTATGGATTTGATGAATCGGATCTTCAGACCATATTTGGATCGGTTCGTAGTTGTGTTCATTGATGACATCTTGGTCTATTCAAGAGATGAGACCGAACATGCTGAGCACCTGAGACTAGTGTTGCAAATTTTGCGGGATAAGCAGTTATATGCTAAGTTCAGTAAGTGTGAGTTCTGGTTAAGAGAGGTTAGCTTCTTGGGTCATGTGGTATCCGCATCGGGTATTCGAGTTGACCCGAACAAAATTTCAGCCATACTGAACTGGATACCTCCGAGAAATATTACTGAGGTTCGGAGCTTTTTGGGACTCGCCGGTTATTACCGATGATTTGTCAAAGGTTTCTCGATGATAGCCACACCAATGACGAAGCTACTTCAAAAGGATGTTAAGTTCGAATGGACGGAGAAATGTCAGAAAAGTTTCGATCAACTGAAAACTTATTTGACTGAAGCTCCAATTTTAGTGCAACCCGAATCAGGCAAAGAGTTTGTCATTTATAGTGACGCATCCTTACTTGGGTTGGGTTGCGTATTGATGCAAGAAGGTCGAGTGGTGGCCTATGCGTCAAGACAATTAAAGCCACATGAGAAAAATTATCCGACCCATGATCTTGAACTAGCTGCCATCGTATTTGCTTTAAAAATATGGCGACATTACTTATTTGGTGAAAAGTGCCATGTATTTTCGGATCACAAAAGTCTCAAATATTTGATGACTCAAAGAGACTTAAATCTGCGACAAAGACGTTGGCTTGAGTTGTTGAAAGATTACGAGCTTGTCATTGATTACCACCCGGGAAAGGCTAATGTGGTTGCGGACGCCTTAAGCCGGAAATCATTGTTTGCTTTACGAGCGATGAATTGCACTTGTCTGTTCTACCCGACAATGTGTTAGTAGCTGAATTAAAAGCCAAACCATTATTGATTCATCAAATTCGTGAAGCCCAGAAAGTTGATGATGAATTGGTTGCAAAACGGGCTGAGTGTGTTCTGAACAAGGAATCGGAGTTTCAAATTGATGATGATGATTGTTTGAGGTTCAAAAGTTGTTTGTGTGTTCCAAGGAATTTGGAACTCATTTCGATGATTCTGAACGAAGCCCATTGTAGCCGAATGTCAATTCACCCGGGGAGTACGAAAATGTACAACGATTTGAAACGTCGGTTTTGGTGGCATGGTATGAAATGAGACATCTCCGACTTTGTTTCGAGATGTTTAATATGTCAACAAGTGAAAGCAGAACATCAAGTGCCTTCAGGATTACTTCAGCCGATCATGATACCCGAGTGGAAATGGGATCGAGTCACAATGGACTTTGTGTCCGGACTGCCATTGTCAGCAAGTAAGAAAGATGCGATTTGGGTTGTTGTCGATAGACTGACTAAGTCGGCTCACTTTATCCCCGTGCGTACGGATTTTCATTAGATAAACTAGCTGAATTGTACGTTTCTCAGATTGTGAGATTACACGGGGTACCTATTTCTATCGTGTCGGATAGAGATCCGAGATTCACCTCACGATGGAGGAAATTGCAAGAAGCTTTGGGTACCAAGCTACATTTTAGCACTGCTTTTCACCCCCAAACCGATGGTCAATCTGAGCGGATAATTCAGATACTTGAGGATATGTTGAGATGTTGCATCCTCGAGTTCAGTAGTTCATGGGAATGGTATTTACCTTTGATTGAATTCGCTTACAACAATAGTTTTCAATCAAGGATTAAGATGGCACCTTACGAGGCTTTGTACGGTCGTAAATGCCGTACACCATTGTTTTGGACCGAGCTCGGTGAAAGTAAAAATTTCGGAGTTGATTTGATTAAAGATGCCGAACAGAAAGTAAAGGTAATCCGTGAAAGTCTGAAGGCAGCCACAGATTGTCAAAAATCGTATGCGGATTTGAAACGAAAAGACATTGAATATCAGGTGGGAGATGAAGTGTTTCTTAAAGTTTCGCCTTGGAAAAAGGTACTCAGATTTGGCCGTAAGGGCAAGTTGAGCCCGAGATTTATTGGGCCGTACGAAATCTCCGAACGAGTTGGTCTGGTTGCGTATAGATTGATTTTGCCCCCTGAACTTGAAAAGATTCACGATGTCTTTCATGTTTCGATGCTTCGACGTTATAGATCCGATCCGTCACATGTGATTAATCCCTCAGAAGTTGAAATTCAATCTGACTTGAGTTATGAAGAAGAACCGATTCGTATCCTAGCTCGTGAAGTGAAAGAGTTGCGAAACAAAAGGGTTCCGTTAGTTAAGGTGTTATGGCTCAAACACGGGATCGAGGAAGCTACTTGGGAAACCGAGAGCTCGATGAAAGAACGATACCCAAACCTATTTACCAGTAAGATTTTCGGGGACAAAAATTTCTTAAGTGGGGGAGAGTTGTGACAGCCCAAAATTGACCCTAGTCGGAAAGTGGTTTCGGGACCACTAAACCGAGTCATAAAAATAATTAACCGTCATAATTGATGCTCATTATATGTACATGTGCATGTGTGAAAATTTCGTGTTTGAATTTTGTTAATTGTAAGTGAATTTTATCAAATAGGACTTATGTGAGAAAATTTTGAAATGTGCTAGGCAAATGCAAAGTGGCCTATTAATGCATATTGTGAAAATGATGGGTTTGCATGTCAATTTACCCAAATTAAGGCATAGTGGCCGGCCATGCTATGAGTGGAAACATGTCACAAACATGTTATGTTAGTGAGGTATGTTAGGAAAAATAAAATAAGAAGTATGGGTAATAAAGAAATGGAAACAAAAAAAAATGTGTGGTTGTTTCCCCCCCATTGCCGTGAGTTAAAGAAAAGAAAAGAAAAAATTTTGTTCATCCTTTTTCATCTTCTTTTGGCCGAAAATTCTAAGGAAGGAGGAAGGAGTTCTTGCTTCATGTTTGGTTTGGAAGAGGATTAGGAGGAGGTTTGGCCATACTTGTATCTAGATCAAGGTATGTTTGAGGTTGTGCCATGAGATTCATGCATGTTTTTAGTTGCTAGCTTGAGTTCTAATTAGCCCATGGTTCAAATCTTTGCTATGTCATGGGGATGATATTCGGCCTAGGTGGATTTTGTGTTAATGCCATTGCATGCTAAATATGAAGCTTGTTAATGATGCATGTGATGGTGGATTGATGATTCTTGAATCTTCTTTTTAGCATTTTTGAGTGAGCACATATGTGCATTGGTTGCTAGATGGAGAAGAATCGGCTAGCAAGTTGTGTGCTAAGGCTGAATATAATTTTTGTATATTAATGAGTAATGCATGTGTTAAATTGATGGAAAGGGAGAGGATGCTTTACTAGTGTATATATGTGTGTATTAGCCAAGTTTTGAACTTGAAACAAAATGGTGTTTAGTCAATACAAGTAACCATACTTGTAGAATGTATTAAGTGTTGCAATTGGCCCCAACATAGACATGTATGTTCGGCCACATGAATAAGTACATAAGCTATGTGTATGTTCGGCCATAGGTAGCCTATTGATGGCTTTAGCTTGACTTAGAAAATTCGGCTAAGGGGAAATATTAGCTAGTATGTTGAATTCGATTCGTGATTTCGTACACATGTGACTCTAATGTCTAATGTATATATGGGCTAAGTACCTTGAGCTTCTCTTTTGATGTTCGAATGAATTGTATTAAATTGCTTGATGTGATTAAAAATGCGTATGACCATTGTGTATTTGAGCTAAAAGGGTGGCCATATGACCTATCAAACTCCTTGTCATATTCGGCCATAAGCTAGCAAAATGAGACTTTAATGAGTTAAATTTGTTTGAATTAGCTCAAGAGCTTAGAGGACCCCAGTTGGATAAGGGAAAGGAAAAAGTGGTCGAGTAGCCATCGGAATCGTTCGACAACATCCGAGGTAAGTTCTTGAGTAAAAGAGCTTAAATTATGATTTGATTAGATCATGTTTTAAGCAAATCAAAATCATGCTCCTTGTGTGTGGCTATTGAGCCGAAATTGCAAGAATGATAAGTGTCTTGTGTTTGAGTTTTGCTAACGAAAACGAAATACGAATGTGCCATGATTTATTGTTAAATGTGCATGGTTATTTGAATGATGTCCGGGCTAAGTCCCGAAGGCTTTGTGCTAAGTGACCATATCCGGACTAAGATCCGAAGGCATTTGTGCGAGTTACTAAATCCGGGTTAAGTCCCGAAGGCATTTGTGTGAGTTACTAAATCCGGGTTAAGTCCCGAAGGCATTTGTGCGAGTTACTATAACTGGGCTATGTCCCGAAGGCATTTGAACGAGTAGCTATATCCGGTTAAATTCTGAAGGTACGTGATTTGGGAATGAAAGATCTTGCTGTAAAAATTTCAGTTAATACGCTTGAAACATCCCAACATTGAGGTATGTTTCGTATGTGTTTTGAATTAGTTGAGCCCTTACAAATAAGTATTCGCTCAGTTGATAAATGAGCTATCGGCCTTTGGCTAAGTTGATCTTTGTGTATGAATAAAAGGGTTGGTAATGTGAAGTAAGTATGATATTGAAAAATTGTGCATATGAAATTATCCGTTTAGCTACATGAATGCTATACTTTTGTTATGCTGGAATCCCTTGCTCAAAACTTACTAAGCATAAATTGCTTACTCCGTCTCCTTGATTCTCTTTTTTTATAGATTTTGGTTCTCCAGCTATCGGACTCGGGATTTTGAAGTCGAAGTCGCCCACACTATCAAAGCCCCCCCTTTTTGGAACAATTTTGGTTGAACTTCGAAATGGCATGTATAGGACTACCCTTTTTGTTAGGGGTCATGGACCCTTTGGACTTGTATAATTTTGGATAGCCATGCGAAAATGGCTTATATATGTTTGAGTATAATGTTATAATCATTTGGTATGGATATGGTTATTGAGAGGTGTGGATATGCTTAACAAGGATTGGCCATGGGAATGGTTAATCACTATCATAATTTGTGCTATTTATGCTAAAAGGGTTAGTTGAATCATGGAAACTATGAAATAGGTAAAGTCTACCTTAAAGGCAGATGCTGATAGCATCAGTGATGTAGATTTGGAAAATCACTAAAAATAGTAGGAAGGGAATTAAATAGTGAATAAATTATGTAAACGAACCTTGATGAATCTATTTTCATAGGAAAGTAACGAAACGATCATATGGACAGTATGTTAAGAGATATTCAGGTTCTCGTAAGACAGGGCCAGAACGGTTTCTGGATTCCCTGTTTCGACTTTGGAAATTCATTATAAATTAACCAGAGAGAGTTAGGAGTCATGCCATATATGTATAGATTCCTCTTTGAGTCTAGTTTCTATAGAAACAAACGACATCAGTATTGAAGCCCTGTACAGGGAGATATCCAAGTCGTAATGCGCAAAGGTCAGTGTAGTCGATCCCTGTAACATGGGATACTTTGACTAATAAACTGTACTAATTGGCCCAACCAAAAATTCTAGAAAAAATATGTAGATGGAAATATGAGTCTAGTTTCAGGGAAAATTTACGGAACTGGATTCCGAGTTTCTGAACTCAAGATATGATTTTTAAAGCGACTAGTACGCAGATTGGCAGTGTCTGGGAAATTTGTTTATAAGTGGTTAAAGTCTGTTAACACCTCGTGTTCGACTCCGGTGACAGTCTCGGGTTTGGGGTGTTACAGGGGCCTTAGCCTATCACAGAATCAGTAGTAGTCATGTAGTATTCAGTAACAAAGTACTACCCAATCAGCCTTTACACACCATCTCCGTCTAACCTTATAGTGGGGATTAAATCAACCCACCCATCCCTACACTTCAGGTAGTACCTAATGCGGCACAAAACAATAATTTGCAGTTGAGCTGCCAGTATATTAGTCTTAAGAGCCTTTTATTCCAAATATAATCAACCCAACCCCATGCAATGCAACATACAAATTATGGCATGCTATCTCATGATACTAGTACATATAACTAGTTCAGTAAATATGCATACTATCATCATGCTCAATATATATAAATCTAATAATCAGTTCACACAATTAGGGGTGTAAGTGATGCTTACCGACCCTATAGTAGGTTCACAGTCGACTTGGACGGCTCGTGCAACCTTAGCAATCAATTCAGTGAAAATGGGCTCACATGCCAATGTAGCCTGATCGTGTGGGCCCACACTCCCGTGTGGCCCGTACAGCCCAATTTGGCCTTGGCAATCAGATGGTCATGTCTTGCGTGCATGGCTTGGCCTCCTCGATCACACAACCGTGTGGTTGCACACGGCCTACCACACGGGCAACCACATGCCCGTGTGGCGTCAATAGTAGGGTTTTTGGCTTTCGCCAAAACCCCATTTTCTACATTTCAGGTACACATCTGTATCGTTTTTGACACAAAAGCAACTCTAAGCAATCTTGAACTTATAATTGACCAAAACACTACTCAGTTAATCACTTAACCAATGAATTAAAACCAACTCGAATGGGTTATCAACTATTAAGCAATTGAAACTTACCCCCAATGCTTCAAATCGATTTGCTTACGAAATAGTACTAGAAAAGTCTCAATCCTAGCAAAATGATGCTGCCCAAACATTATAATAACCCTTAGTTAGAAACTTAACATTCTCAACTACAAACCATATAAAATCACTTATTGAAGTTGTCTACGAAACGCCAAAATAAGGAACAAAAGTGCGATTGGAGTTGAGATGGGAGCAAAATCGAAAGAAAAAGGAAAGAGAAGGGTAGGTTTCGGCGAAAGAGAGAGGAAATTCCAATGGAAAAATCTGCATAGTTTTTGGAGAGAAACAAACGTAAAAAAGATGAGTACTTACTGAACGATTGCAATTAATCGTGGAACGATACGAGACCGAGTGGAAAGAAGTTGAGAAGAAAAAGAATGGGAGAGCACACGAATTTTGACAGCAAGGAAAAATAATGGAAAAGGAAAACGGCAACAAAAAGGGAGAAGAGGATTAGAGAAAACCAAAAGTTTTATTTTTGGGGAAAAAAGAAAAGAAAAACATATGAATAGAATAATTCAATAAGAATCCTGATAACCCCAAAATCCCTTAATTCACTCCTAAATTCTCTCTATCAAAATTCCACTAATCAGATTTCCAATACAACTCAAACTCTCAGCCACCAAATCGAGCAAAACTAATCTCCCTTGCTAATGCAGGGATTCGAACATAGGACCATCAGCAAGCTAAACACTGCTTAACCACCAAACTAGCAAGCCCATTTTGATATAAGCTTATCAATAATTAAATAAAAGCCTATTGACCAAAGATTGGGCTTTATTCATAAAAATACCAAAATGTGCCCAAGTCATGGCTTGAACTTGGAACCTCTCATACACACCCAGAACACTTAATCATTGAAGCAGATACTTAATTGTGTCACACATTCGTAAAAACAAAAATTTAAATTTTAGGGCATTACATAAGGACCTTTACTTTAAAGTTCTATAGCTATTAGACACCTTTAGCTAATAGAACACAAGTTTTACACTTTACCCGATTTAGTTCTTTTTATCAAATTGAACACTCAAACGATAAAATTTCTTAACGAAATTTTCACACAACCATACTATCATACTGTAGACCTTAAAATATTAATAAAATAATTCTTTTAACCTTAAATTTCTGGTCCCAAAACCACTGTTCTGATTTGACTAAAAACGGGTTGTTACAAAACATACTTCTATAAAAAGATAAATAATAATCACGACTTCTTAAAAGCTAATACTATTTATAAGCATAACAAGGATAAGACTCAGTAATAATAATTAAGAGAATAAATGAAAATAATAAAAGAAATATGAAAAAAAACCAAAAGAAAAATAAACAGGAAAGTAATAGCCATCACAAAAAGAAGAAGAAAAAACTTACTAAATAATAAGAAGATTACGAATAATAAGAATAAAACAAAGAATAATAAAAAGAGAAAAATAAACATAATAATAAGAGGCATCGTAATAAAAATAATAACAATAAAACTAGTAAAAATAGAAAAATAAAACAAATAAGAATAAGAATAACAAAAAAAAGGAAAAGGAAGGGCTAAACAATAGAGGAACCGATTGTTGGGGATTGCGG
Source organism: Gossypium hirsutum (assembly GCF_007990345.1). Taxonomy (NCBI): domain Eukaryota; kingdom Viridiplantae; phylum Streptophyta; class Magnoliopsida; order Malvales; family Malvaceae; genus Gossypium; species Gossypium hirsutum. Next base: position 95,649,590 of record NC_053431.1, on the reverse strand, counting down.
CACATGCAGCGAAGATGAAGGGGGAGGCTGGCGATGTGAGGGAGGTTTGTGACGAGGGTTACAAGTTGATAAGAGGGAAAACATGGGAGATTGGTTCATTTCAAGGAAAAGGGAAGTGTGGGGGGATCATGCGCATGGGCTGCTCGACAAGGGAGAAGGATGTTAGGGGAAGGGGAAATGAAAAGGAGGAGAGAAGGGGAAAAGGAAATTGGGGGTGGTGGTGGTGGGGGGGTTGGGTCTATCTCGTCAGAAGGGGAAAAAGGCTGTGACGGGATCAGGGTTGAAAGGAGAAAAGAAGGGGAGAGGATCGAACGATGTGAGGAACAGACGATTGAGGTGGCTTGTCTGGTGGGGGAAGGTCCAGCGGCGTCTAGGGTTCTGGGGGTGGGGAAAAGAAGAAGGCAAACTTAAAAGAAAGTGAAATTAAGGTTTAAAAAGGAGACACAGTCATGTTTAGGCTTGTTTTGGGCCACATGACCGTGTCACACCCTCGTGTGAGGCTTTTTGATCTCGTGTGTGATTAAAATCTCAAAGTCTGGTGCTCACATGGCCTCAGACACACCCGTGTGTCCTAGCCGTGTGTGATCTTACTTCTCTTCTCCTACGCTCGTGTGTAAGGTTGTATGATGTACATGATCTCCACATGCTCGTGTGACAAGCCATGTCTCGCACATGACCATGTCTATAGCCCGTGTAACTCACTAACTTACAATTAATTTTGAAAAATTAACTCTAGTACACACACGGTCTAGAACACGCCCCTATGTGCCAAATGCCTAGAACATGCTTGTGTGTGCCACACGACCGTGTCGCCAGGTCGTGTAACGATCAAATTTTGGAAAATTAAGTCCCATGACTCACACGGCCAAGGTCACACTTGTGTGTCTAGGTCGTGTAACCTACAGACCATGTCTTTACACCGTGTAACTCTCAGTCATTTGGTCCCTTATGCACATGGCCTGAGACACACTTGTGTATCTAGATCATGTGTGTCACACGACCATGTCTCCAGGTTGTGTGACTCACTATCGATTACCCTCTTTTGCACATGGCTCGGGACACGCCTGTGTGTCCAGGCCATGTGGGTTAAAAAACTTTTTATTTATTTATTTTAATTAATTAATATTTTAAATTAACATATAATAAGAAGAATGAACAAAGGTTAAGCACTCGAGTTACCTCTCGAGAAGTGTTTATTTAAAGTCTAAGTTTGACTTTACCTTTTATACGTATGGTTACAGTGGTTCTAGAGCCGAAGCTCTTCTTTCTTGTTATCAATTTTCATACCAAGATAAGGTTTGAGTCGAGTATTGTTTACCTTAAATGTGCCGAACTCAGAATGAGCTACCTCGACTGTACCGTAAGGGAAGATGTTCAGTACCATAAATAGGTTCGATTCGTTTGACTTGAGCTCCAAAGGGGAAATTCATGGATCCGTTTTATCTAGCAGTACTTTGTCTCCAACCTTAATTTGGTTTGTTCTTATCACATGCTCATCATGGCGTCGCTTTGGCTTTTCATCATGTTCTTTTGGTTTCTCCTCAACATGAGTTCGCCATTCATCTAGTTCATCGAGTTGCATCATTCTCTCTTCATAAGTTGTTATGTTTCTATCACCTTAACTGAACCATGGCTCCATCACATTTTCTCAAGGGATTTCCTGCAAAGAAGGTTGAGCCACATGGTTACTATCCGCTAATTGAATACTCATCCTAGTGTGTTTGGTTTCCCAAGACCTAGTAGTTTAAACATTTTGTAGGGCATGACATTAATATTGGCCCCTTAATCAGCCAAAGCATTATCAGTATTTAAACCACCAATGAGACAAGGAATAGTAAAACTCCTTAAATCTTTTAGTTTGTTGGGTAGTTTATTTTGGAGAATGGTCGAGCAAACTGTGTTGAGTTTCACAATTGATGAATCGTCTAACTTCCTTCTATTTAACAACAACTCATTTAAAATTTTGACGTAATTTGGCATTTGTGAAAGAGTTTCAACAAACGGTAAGTTAATATGTAATTTTTTCAAGAGCTTGAGAAATTTACCAAATTGTTCATTCATGTGGTCTTCGTCATATTAGGATATGGCATTAAAGGTTTGTATTCACTAACAACTGGCTTTTGCTCGTTCCTATCTTCCATAGCCTCCTCATAGTTCATCACAATTTTTTGCCTTAGTTTTTGTTCAGATTCAACTAACCCATTTTCGTCTCAAATAGTAATTGTATGAAGCTGCTCTATTGGGTTAGGTTCAGTATTGCTAGGCAAGCTACCTTGTGGTCATTCTAAAATTAGTTTACCAAGCTGTCCTATTTGGCTTTCGAGTCCATGTACTGATGCTTACTGAATTTTTAGTGCTGCTTTAGTGTTTTGAAAGCGAGTTTTTAGCATCGAGATAAACTTTGTCAACATCTTCTCAAGGTTCAATTTTTTCTCTTGCGAATAAGGTTGCTGGAAGCCTAGAGGTGGTTGTGCTTTTGATTTCTTTAACCATCCCAAGAAAAATTGGGATGGTTCCTCCAACCTACATTATAGTTATTACTATAAGGTTTATTTTGAGGTTTAAAATTGTTACCCATATAATTGACTTGTTCATTCTCTATGCTAGGACTGAATGATAAATATTCTGGATTATTCATTCCACCTCTATTTGTATCGCATTGCATCACCGGATGTACCTATGTAGAAAGATATAAACCATTAATTTTCTTATTAAGTACTTTTACCTGGTTTGATAACATGGTAACTGCATCTAAATTAAAGACATCAGTGGCTTTCATCGACTTTGTTTTCATGACTTGCCACTGATAATTATTCAATGCCATCTCATCTATAAACTCATAAGCTACCTTGGGTGTTTTACTATTCAGTGTTCCACCAGTTGCTGCATCAATTAACTACCTTGTTGAGAGATTCAAACCATTGTATAAGGTTGAACTTGTAACCATAAAGGTGACCCATGATGAGGGAACCATATCAATAAATCCTTGTATTTCTTCTATGCATCATATAAAGTCTCCAAATTGATCTGAACAAAGGAAGAGATCTCATTCCTCAACTTGGTTGTCTTAGCCAGTGGGAAGTACTTTAGAAGAAACTTTTCAGTCATTTAAGCCCATGTAGTGACAAAACCTCATTGTAAATAATTTAACCACGGTTTTTCTTTATTCCTAAATGAGAGTGGGAACAACTGTAAGCGAATGGCGTTATCAGTGGCACCATTAATCTTGAAAGTATCGCAAATCCCCAAAAAGTTGCTAAATGAGTATTTGGGTCTTCGTCTTGCAAACCATCAAACTGAACATATTTTTGTACCCTCTGAATAGTGTTCGACTTCAGTTTGAAATTATTTGCAGCAATGGTGGGTTGCACAATAATTTATTCAGCCCCAGTTAGAGTGGGCTTGGCATAATCATACATAGAATGAGGAACAAGAGCAACATAAACTAAAGGAGGTAGATAATTATTCTGATTATCACCCATATCCTTAGTAATAATGTTTTCCTCTTGTTCATCTGCTATAATTTGTTGGCTCTGCCTTACTTCTCTGCGATTTTTGTGAGTAATACTTTCAATTTCACTATTGAAAAGTAATGGTCCCGACAAGTTTCTTCTAGTCATAAACCAAAAGAACATGCTAGAAGCAAATAAAAGGAAAAAATAGAATGTAAAAAATTAAACTAAAAACAAAAATATAATAAAATGAAAAATGGCTAAATTAATAAAACTCAAGTGTTCCTAATATTTTAGTCTCCAGCAACGGTGCCAAAAACTTGATATGTCTCATATGACTAACTAAAAATACGACAAAGGCAAGTGCACCTATCGATAATTAGTATAGCTATGGTGAGTAGAGATATCGTATGCACGATGACTAAAAGTATTATTAATTACAGTTTTTCTATTATTTAGCTGACAATTTGGAGTGATAAGTTTTAAAATAAATTACTAAACTAATTTAACTAAGAGCTCAACAGAAAATAAATAAGAAAAATAGCCGAATAGTAACTAACGAAAGAAGCAATATCCAAGAAAGAATTCACCTAGACTTCATCTATTATTATGAATCTAAATTAAGCGATTTATTCACTTGGTGACTTGATCGGTAGAATCTCTAAATTATGCTAATATCTCTTTCAAGAGTAAGGGCAACTGACTCTAGGTTGATTAATTGAAATCTCTTTCTAATTAAAACCCCTATTATCGTATTAACTCGATCTATGTATTCCCTTATTAGATTTGACTCTAATTAGGTACATTTATGTCATTTTATTTCTAGGATTGCATCCAACTCCACTCAATTATGCTAGATCTACTCTTAAACATGGATTTTTCTCCTCTGATTAAGCACATTAAACATGAATTAATATCCCAAAAATATTAAAACAAGATATAAGCACGCATAACTGAGAATAAGAATCAAGTATTTATCACGTAAAATAGAAATCAAATAATAGAATTCATCATAGGTTTTGATCTTGATGGAAATCTAGTTTAGAGATGGCTCCAATGGTGTTATTCAAGTTGTTTTCTTCATAGTCTCTAATGGCTCTTTATTCTCTTCTTCTATTTGGTATTTCTAGACGTTAGAATGTCTAGAAAGCTTAAAAATTATTCTTTTTCCTCGTGTTTGGCGATTGAGTTGCGAAATTGACATATCCTAGCACATGGCCGTATGTCCAACACGTGTGGGAAGGCCCAGCTCGTGTGGCTCCTAAAATATGCTCTATTTGTCCAATTTTCACTCATTTTTCATTCCTTTTGCTCTCACATGCTCTCCTAAGTATAGAAACATGAATTTATAGAATTAGGAACATAAAATTCACCAATTTTGTATGAATAATAATCCAAAAATGCATTAAGAACGAGAATAAAATATGTTACTATTTATTTTCTTCAACAAGGGATGAGCTTGTGTAAAATCATTTTCTTGAAATATTGGAGAACTTGTGGGCTATAAACAAACATGGTGCAAGGCACCTCAATGGGATACCCAAGAAGCAATGAACTCAATCGTGTGATGGAGGTCTACGATACAAGCACATGACAACGAACCTAGCGAAATGCATAAATTTTGTATTGAAGAGCGCATGTCTTGCTGATAACCTGTAACACCCCTAACCAGTATCCATCACCGAAATAGGGTTATGGAGCATTACTGGACTTAAAAATTAAACAATCATACAATTCTCAAATCCCAACAAACATCATTCAAATACAATAATATAGTCCCTAATACGAGGCCTCGAGGCCAAAAACAAGCATTAGAAGTGGTTCAGGACTAAACTGAGAACTCAAGAAAATTTTGGAAATACATAGAAAATTTTCAAAGTATAGGGTACATACACCTGTATGGTCTGACCGTGTGTCTCACACGGCCAAAGACACGCTCGTGTCACGGGCCATGTGGACATTGGAAATGGGATCACATGTAACAGCCCGATTTTGGACCTGTCGGAATAGTGGTTTTGGGACCACTAATCCGGAGTCAGAGAAATTTTTTTATTATTATTTTAGGCATATAACATGTTTATTATAGTGGATGAAAAATTTGGTGAATTAATTTTAGCATTTCAGAGCTTAATTGCAAAAAAGGACTAAATCGCATAAAGTACAAAAGTCTTATGTTGATAACTAAGGGAGTTAAATTGCCATGTATCATAAATTGGGGGGGTTTTAAAGTGAAATTAGGCCCTAAAATAGTGCTTGGCTGGCCATGTGATCGTGATTTTGTGTGATAAGTTTTATAAATTTATAATTAATCGTTCCTAAAACTAACTATTATCACGATGTAGGCAAGTGTACCTATCGAACAGTAGTATAGTTTTAGCAAAACCGGATTGTTGAACCCAAAGGAACTAAAAGTACTAGTAATGTCTGTCTTTTTATTATCTAGCCTAAGAATAAGGGGGCTTATTTTAACTAACTAATTAACTAAACTAAGAATTCACAGAAAATAGAATTGGGGGATTACTTTTGGAAAACGATTGAATTAAGACAATACCTAAGGAAGAATCCACCTAGACTTCACTTGTTATTCTGACTCTGAATCGGATGATTTATTCGTTTTAACTTGTTCCATAGAGATCCCTAATTTATGTTATTATCCCTATTCAAGACTAATAACGTCTAATCCGTAGATTGAATAATTGAGACTTTTCTCTAATTAACACCCTAGGGTTGTATTAACTCGATCTATAGGTCCCCTTATTAGGTTTCACCCTAATCCAGAAAAATCTTGTCACCCTATCTATAGGCGCGCAATAAACTCCGCTTAATTATCACAATTGTACTCTTAGACAGGGTCTATTCTTCCTCTGAATAAGAGCTTAACTTGAATCAATATCCTGAAATATCAAAACAAGAATTAAGAATACATAATTAAGAACAAGTCAAATATTTATCATACAATTCAGAAAATAATAACAAGCTTCGTCTTAGGTTTCACTCCCCTTAGGTATTTAGGGGATTTAGTTCATAACTAAAAAGGAAAACATCTCAGAAGAATAATGAATACAAAACATAAAGAAAACCCAAAACTCCTGAAGGGAAATTGACGAGAAATCTTCAGTCTTGACGATGAATTCGGCTTCTGAGATGGATCAATCGACTTTCTTCGAGTGATTCCTTCCTTCCTCTTTGTGCCTCCCCTTTTTCCTATTCCTTTAGGGCGTATTTATAGGCTTTAGAATGCCTAATAGCCCTCAAAATTAGCCTTTTCCGAATTGGACTCAACTTGGGCTCTGTAGGGACACGCCCATGTGGCACGCCCGTGTGACACGCCCGTGTGTGATTACTTCAGGCCGTGCTCGAGCCTATTAGAATGGAATGGGCGTGTGTTCTACCCGTGTGAGTCGTGCTTCAATTCTGCCAAATTGACATGGCCGTGTGGTCTGCCCGTGTGAGGAAGTGCAGGTCGTGTTGATTTCGTACTTTTGCCCATTTCCTCCGTTTTTGGCCCGTTTCTCGTTCCTTTCACTCTCCTATGCTCACCTAAGTATAAAACATGAAATTAAGCCATTAAGAGCATCGAATTAACCAATTCTAAGGAAAAATCATCCATTAAATGTGTTAAGTATGGGGTAAAAATATATATAAATTACGGTTTATCAAATACCCCCACACTTAAGCATTTGCTTGTCCTCAAGCAAAATTCTCAACTCATAATCAAAATAAATTCTTCTCAACGTATAATCTCTATCGAAAATATCTCAAACTAATTCATGAGTAGTCGTACATTGAGAATTCAACTAAAAGAACATTAAAGCTTCAAAAATTCCAAGTTGAGTATTTAATCATGCAAAACTTAGGCATCTCCCCTTATCTAAGTGGTTACCTTGATTCGAAATCTCACTCAAATCACTCAAAGTGTTTAAGGACAATGAAATTAGCACTCATCAGTCAATATGAAAAGTTATTACCATAGGCTTGCATGAAAATCAAATCTCCACCACTATAAATTGAGATGATACATCAATTAAAAGGTCTTTATAGAGTTGTAACGAGGCTTGGTTAGGGGGTGTGGTCACAAGCTGAAAGAGAAAATTAGAATCGAGATTGAATTGAAAAATTACCTAACTAGAAAAATGACTAGTCATTAATTGCGTACAACAGAGCTTCTTCTCAAAATATGGAATTTAGCTTCTTTAGCTCAAAAGATCACTACTACTAATATGTATACATGTTTTTTTTAAAGAACAAGCCAAATAACTAACTATTAAGAACAGGACATAGCTAAGCAATTTATTCAAATCAAATCTAGACAAAAATAGGGATCAAAATAATTGAGGGGATTTCAACAATAATGGGTTAAGGGTTAATATTAATGGTAATACAAGAAATGGGTTGTTAGGCTCAAAGGGGTTCACTAAGGGTTAATTGTGAAGGTAGGCTTTTGTGGAGTGAGTGGGTTAAACCTAAATGCCTTTCTCATTTTGACATATCAAATCAAATGGTGTGGTCTTGACATGCATAATCAAGCAAGTTCTAGAATAACAATTCAATACTGACGCACTCATAATGACAGTGAGCATGAAAGAAATAATAGATGCTCTAAAGGCTCAAGATCTCACAAAAAATTATGGATTTTTGACGTTTAAACTTGTGAATTCCAACTTAAGATAATACCTAAACTTAGGGAAACAACCTAAAAGTTTTTAATTCTTAAAAAGGCAACTTATCATGCTTGATTTTCTAATGTCTTAAAGTTTAAACAATCAATGCATAAATGCCTATGTTTTAATTCAAGATATATCAATAAAAGTCATAAATCAATCAAAATTTATCCTAAACATGATATGAGAGCTTTTCAAGAGAACAAAGCAATCATTCAGGGATTTTTCTGATAGTGAAATGAATATCCCCCCACACTTAAGATGTACATTGCCCTCAATGTACAAAGATAGATCTATAGAAGAGAACATAAATATAAGATAGGGAGAGAAGTGAAACTTCCTGAGTGATGAATGAATTTCCTTGAACTGGAGGTTTGGAGAATAATCAGCTTGAGGGTGGAGGAGGATACTCCGGCGGTGGTAGAGGTTCATTATTCCATAAGTCCTGGGCCAAAAGAATATTATAGCTGGTGGTAGCTATGGTCGTGGTCGAGTAGGACATGGTAGTCGTGGAGAACCTTTCCCAATGGAGTTTCAAGTTCCTAAGTAATGGTGAGCTTTGTAGCTCTTTATAACTGTGATAAAATTAGGAGCTTTTTAGGGGATATTAGGAAGAATAATTACTCATAAAGAATTAACCGAGATTTGTTTATAAAACCTAAAATAGTAACAAAAAGGGAATAATATTTAAAAGTTAAAGGTGAAATTAATAAAAACATAAAATGAAAATTAAAATGAAAATGAAAATGAAAATGAAAATAAAAATAAAAATAAAAATAAAAATAAAGATAAAATAAAATTAAACATCATCATCGCCGGATGGTTCGCGAGGTGGTGGTGGTGATGAGATGTGGAAGTGCTGACAAATCTGCTATAAAGTAGCATCAATGTTATCAAATCGTTGAAAACACTACTGCTCGAACCGAGTGAGGCACTTAGAGATGTCAGCATATGAAGCCGCCGCATGAACTGGACGAGAAGGTGGTGGTGGCTGAGACGGTAGGTCCTCGTGCTGTGGGGGGACATCATGAGTAATGTCCTTGAAGGCCTCTTCCTCCGTAGATTGGGCGAGACGATATTGAGGAGGGTAATTTCCTTGGCGCTTTTCGATCATCCTCATGCTTAGCATGCTCGAGATGCCTTGTGGAGACATCTGGCCAATGAGGGTCAAGGATGATTCTTGGGCCGCGGTGTTGAGGAGCCTGAAGTGTCGAGCCAATCGAGTAACATAAGGGCCAATAGAGATGACCCCCTTCCTATGCTGCTCCGTCTGGTGCTGAATGGTGAGGGCAATGAAATAAGCAAGGTCTATGACGTGCCCGTGTGACATACACCATAGAAAGTAAGCGGCGTGAGTGTTGATGACGTCAGTGCTCTCTCGCCTTCCTGTTAACGTGTGAGCTAAAATGGCGTGTAGGTACCTCAGGGATGGAGGGAGAGCCGACACCTTAGAGCAGCTAGGATTGTAGGTGGCCGAACCTGGTACTAGTACGTCCCAGCACCGTGAAGGAGAATGATGGATGTGGCGGTTGAGAGCATGTAAGTCATTCTCCTCATTGGACTCCTCTGTATATAAGCCCAATGCAGTACCGAATTCTGGGACGCTTAGCTGGTGAACTAATTCGCCTAGGCTAAATTGGACCGGGCCGGGATCATCATAGTTTGTCATTACGGTTTGAAGATGAAACGTTGAGCATAGTTCCATTGTGAGCTTGAGATATGTCAGCTCCATGATCCCAAAGAAGAGCTCTCAAGGGTCAGTGGTTAGGAGAGCCCAAATCGCATCATCCAACTGAACTTGTTCTATTGCAGCCCAGTCGATGCAGTGGCCCGCATTCAAAGGTCGGGCCCAGAGTATTTGGAAAAGTTCTTCTTGTGGCCCAATAGGGAACTGTAGGAAAGGGTGACAAATTTTTGCGGTAGGACCCGAGGAAGATGACGCTCCCTTCCTTTTCTTTGAGGCAGGGACGGCGGCCTTTTTACCAAGTGAAGATGACATTGTATACCTGCAATATAAAAAAGAATAATAGTAGGTAAATGAATTTGAAAAGGAAAAAGCCATGAATTTGAACTAACAATTTAAGCCAAAACTACTAATACTCAACCAAAATAATCAATTTGATAGCATAATTTCGTGACATTAGCATGGTAATAGCATGAAAATGAGCATAGTAATGTCATGGGTATGACAATAGAATAAGGCTTTCCTAACAACTCGATTCAACATGAAATGTATGATAAATAACCTAAGAATGCAAATTAAATGATAGTATGAGAAAAATGAAGATTATTTTGATAATAAGCATTATAAATAAGTAAAATATAAGTGAAAAGAGTAAACAAACACTTAGGGAGAGAGATTGGGCATCAAAAATGGAGTGGGAAGCGGTGCACGGGCTTGGTAGGGAGGCCGTGTTGACTTGCAGCGGATAGGGTTAGGGTTGTTGGGTAAAGAAGATAATGAATAGTGCAGCTTATTTATAGATTTTAGGGCACACGGCTAGGGAACACGCCCGTGTTCACCAATTTCAGCCCGTGTGTTTCGCTTTTTTTTTAATCTGGGCGCATCTGATATTTGGTCCATACCCGTGTTCCTTGGGCGTGTGGGTTCACGTAGCCATGTCGCATGACCGTGTCTGGCTTCGTTCGCTTCTCCCACGCCTATGTATGTAGGCCCACGCCCGTGTTAATTTAACAGGTTCGACCACAAGCGTGTCGCACGCCCGTGTTAATTTGACAGGTTCAGCCACGGTTTCAAGGCACGGGCATGTCATACGCACATGTTGTTTTGGCAGGTTCGCCCACAGCCATGTCGCACGACTGTTGCGATTTGTCGTAGCCCATGTTTAGGGAAAATCTTTTCCTTGTTTCCACACGGTCCTAAGCACGCCTGTTTTCTTGGCCGTGTCTGTGTGGAAAACCTATATTCAAGATCTCCGTTAGTAAGTTAGGTGTTAAATCCTAAAATTTAAAGAAATTAATATTGCTAGTGCTCAGGTTGCCTCCCAATAAGCGCTTATTTATAGTCTAAGCTCGACTTACCGTTCCTTTGAATGGTCATGGTGGTTTGAAGAGTTTATACTCCTCATTCCTGCTATCATTCTCATCAAAATAAGGTTTTAGACGGGTGTTGTTTACCTTAAAAGTGTCGAACTTGGGATGACTTACCTCGACTGTACTGAATGGGAAAATGCCAAGTACCGTAAGAGGGATTTCTTCATTCGGTTTGGTAGTGACAATGTGAGGATCTGCAGCATCTAATGAAACTTTATGTCCAACCTTAAGTTGATTTGGAAAGGTATTGAGCTCATCCTGGCATAGTTTCGGTTTATCATGTGTTCTCGATTTATGTGTCCACCATTCATCTAGCTCCTCGATTTGTAGCCTTCATTCTTCATGAAGTCCTTTATTATTGCCTGAAAATGGCTCATGTACTTCCTCCAAGCTCATCTAGTGCAAAGTAGGTTGCACCATATTGTCAATTTTAGTAGAATGGTTTAGACAATCACCTTCAATTTCAATGTGTTGCCGGAATTGTGAGCTTGAAGGGTGACTGTTTCGTCTCCCTCATGAAGTGTGAGTTCACCTGTGCCAACATCAATAATCGTTCTAACAGTTGCTAAAAAGGGCCTTCCTAAAATCAAAGGAGTGTTCCTATCCTGCTCTATGTCTAGAACAATGAAGTCAACAGGAAATATAAATTTATCGATTTTATCTAGCACATCTTCAATAATACCCCTAGGAAACCTTATAGTTTTATCTGCTAATTGAATGCTCATCCTAGTCTGTTTGGGTTTCCCAAGACCTAATTGTTTAAACATCTGGTAAGGCATGACGTTAATACTAGCCCCTAAATTAGCTAATGCATTATTAACATCTAAACTACCAATTAAGCAAGGAATTGTAAAACTCCCTGGATCTTTCAATTTGTTGGGTAGTTTATTATGTAGAATAACTAAGCAAACTGCGTTTAGCTTCACATGTGAAGCCTCGTCCAACTTTTTCTTATTTGCTAAAAGCTCCTTTAAAAATTTCATTGCGTTTGGCATCTGTGATAGAGCTTCAATAAACAATAAGTTAATATGTAATTTTTTTAAGATTTAAAGAATTTACCAAATTGTTCATCTGAGCAATGTTTCCTTGTCGCATTGGGGTATGGCACACGAGGTTTGTATTCTCTAACTTACCGGTTTCTGCTCATTGTGGTCGACCTCACCTTTACCTTTGCTTATCTCAGTTTCTTGCCTTGAGTCTGGTAAAGGTGTGATTAACCCTTATTTATCTTGACTAGTAATCGCATTGAGTTGCTCCCTTGGGTTAGATTCTGTGTTGCTTGGCAAGCTACCTTGTGGTCGTTCAAAAATCAACTTGGCAAGCTGTCCAATTTGAGTTTCGAGCCCTTGGATCGATGCTTGTTGATTCTTCAGTGCTGTCTCGATATTCTGAAAACGAGTTTTCGACATTGATATAAACTTTGAAAGCATCTCTTCAAGGTTCGACTTCTTTTCCTGTTGGTAGGGTGGTTGTTGAAAACCCAGAGGATATTGTGTTCTTTGATTTCCTTGACCGCCCCACGAGAAATTGGGATGGTTCCTCCAACCTTCATTATAAGTGTTACTATATGGGTTATTTTGGGGTCTAGAGTTATTGTTACCCATATATTGGCCTTGTTCCTCCTCGATGCTAGGGTTGAAGGGTTGATACTCTGTGCATGCTCCTTCTCCATTCTAATCACACCTCATCACTGGATGTACCTGAGTAGAACCACACAAACCGTCAATCTTTTTATTTAAGAGTTCTACTTGGTTAGATAGCATAGTAACCGCGTCGAGGTTGAATACACCGGCTGCTTTCGTCGGCTTTTTTTCTCATAACTTGCCACTGATAGTTATTCAGTGACATCTCCTCAATAAATTTGTAAGCCACCTCAAGTGTCTTATTATTGATAGTTCCTCTAGCGGCTGCATCAATCATTTGCCAAGTCGAAGGATTCAGGCCATTATGGAACATTTGAACCTATAGCCAAAGTGGTAACCCATGGTGATGGCACCTTCTCAAACGGTCCTTGTATCTCTCCCATGCATCATAGAGTGTTTTTAAATCCATCTGCACAAAAGAAGAGATATCATTACGTAATTTGGCTTTTTTAGCCGGTGGAAAATATTTTAATAAAAATTTTTTGGTCATTTTTTCCCAAGTAGTGATTGACCCTCGTGGTAACGAGTTCAACCACTGTTTAGCTTTGTTCCTCAATGAAAAAGGGAATAATCAAAGACGAATGACATCGTTAGAAACGTCATTGATTTTAAATGTATCTTAAAATTCTAGAAAATTTACCAAATGAGCGTTGGGATCCTCGTCCTGCAAACCATCAAACTGAACAAACTGTTGTATCATTTGAATTGTGTTAGGTTTCAATTCAAAATTATTTGCAGCAATAGTAGGTCTACCTATACTTGACTCAGTTCCTGTTAAATTAGGTTTAGCATAATCATACATAGTACGCGGAGCAGGATTCTGATTAACAGCAATCGCAGGAGGTAGCAAATTTTCTTGGTTTTCAGCCATCTCCTCGGTTGTGGTTGAAGTATCATCCTCTTGCTCGTTCTCTGTGTATCTTAAGCTTGGCCTTATTTCTCTTTGGTTTTTGCGAACTGTGCGATCGATCTCACTGTCAAAAAGTAATGGTCCTGACGGGTTTCTTCTGGTCATAAACTATAAGAACCTGCCAGAAAAAGGGAAAAAAAGAATTAGTAATAGAAATTAGAATAAAATTTAAATTGCAGTAAAAGTAAATGGCTAAAGTAATAAAAATCGAGTGTTCCAAATATCTTAGTTCCCCGGCAACGGTGCCAAAAACTTGATCGTGATTTTGTGTGATAAGTTTTATAAATTTATAATTAATCGTTCTTGAAACTAACTATTATCATGCTGTAGGCAAGTGTACCTATCGAATAGTAGTATAGTTTTAGCAAAACCGAATTGTTGAACCCAAAGGAACTAAAAGTACTAGTAATGACTGTCTTTTTATTATCTAGCCTAAGAATAAGGGGGTTTATTTTAACTAACTAATTAACTAAACTAAGAATTCACAGAAAATAGAATTGGGGGATTACTTTTGGAAAACGATTGAATTAAGACAATACCTAAGGAAGAATCCACCTAGACTTCACTTGTTATTCTGACTCCGAATCGGATGATTTATTCGTTTTAACTTGTTCCGTAGAGATCCCTAAGTTATGTTATTATCCCTATTCAAGACTAAGAACGTCTAATCCGTAGATTGAATAATTGAGACTTTTTCTCTAATTAACACCCTAGGGTTGCATTAACTCGATCTATGGGTCCCCTTATTAGGTTTCACCCTAATCCGACAAAATCTTGTCACCCTATCTGTAGGCGCGCAATAAACTCCGCTTAATTATCACAATTGTACTCTTAGACAGGGTCTATTCTTCCTTTGAATAAGAGCTTAACTTGAATCAATATCCTGAAATATCAAAACAAGAATTAAGAATACATAATTAAGAACAAGTCAAATATTTATCATACAATTCAGAAAATAATAACAAGCTTCGTCTTAGGTTTCACTCCCCCTAGGTATTTAGGGGATTTAGTTCATAACTAAAAAGGAAAACATCGCAGAAGAATAATGAATACAAAACATAAAGAAAACCCAAAACTCCTGAAGGGAAATTGACGGGAGATCTTCAATCTTGACGATGAATCCGGCTTCTGAGATGGATCAATCGAATTTCTTCAAGTGATTCCTTCCTTCTGCTTTGTGCCTCCCCTTTTTTCCTCTTCCGTTAGGGTGTATTTATAGGCTTTAGATTGCCTAAAAGCCCTCAAAATTAGCCTTTTCTGAATTGGATTCAACTTGGGTTCAGCAGGGACACGCTCGTGTGCGATTACCTCAGGCCGTGCTCGAGCCTGTTAGAATGGTATGGGCGTGTCTTCTACCCGTGTGAGTCGTGCTTCAATTCTGTCAAATTGACACGGCCATGTGGTCTGCCCGTGTGAGGAAGTCTAGGCAGTGTTGATTTCGTACTTTTGCCCATTTTCTCCGTTTTTGGCATGTTTCTCGTTCCTTTCGCTCTCCTATGCTCACCAAGTATAGAACATGAAATTAAGGCATTAGGAGCATCGAATTCACCAATTCTAAGGAAAAATCATCCGTAAAATATGTTAAGCATGGGGTAAAAATATGTATAAATTACGGTTTATCACCATGAGACAAGGATTTTAACTTAGTCAAATGTTAGGTGAATTTGGTGACTTATTTGACAAAAAAGAAAATAAAATAAACATAGGATGATATCATCCCTTTCCCATTCTTCTTGAATGAAAATATCAGCCATAGGAGGGTTTTGAAGCCTAAAAATTTCAGCCACTTAATCTCTCTACAAGTAAGTGATCTTGATGGTTTTTCTTCATAATTTTTGTACTTTTAGAACCATTGCAACATGAGCTTTCAAATGAGGGGACTATTTTGCAAAATGGTTGAAAGTCTAGGGTTTTACCATGAGTGTGTTCATGTTGTTTTCTGAAATTTTATGTAAGAAAATGAGCTATGGTAGTGTAATAAACAACTTTTGTAAAGTAGTTTTCATGGAAACCCTAACTGAGGACCACTTTCCATAAGTTGTAAAATAGGTGATAAATGTGTGAAATTGATGCGTGATATTTGTAACAGGTTTTAAAGATTTATAAATGAAACATTCTTGAGACTAACTTATGATCACGATTAAGGCAATTGTACCTATCGAACAGTAGTATAGTTCAGCAAGACTGGATTGTTGAACCCAAAGGAACTACGAGTACTAGTATTTACTTCCTTTTTATTATCTAGCCTAAAATTTAAGAGGTTTGGTTGTCTAAACTAATTACTAATTAAGAATGCACAGAAAGAAAAACTTGGGAAAATACTTTTAGGAAAATTTGATTGATTGAGACAATACCTAATGAAAAATCCACCTAGACTTCACTTGTTATTTGGCTCTGAATCAGACGATTTATTCATTTGACTTGATCTGTAGAAATCCCTAAGTTATATTATTATCTACCTCGAGACTAATAATGTCTAACCCTAGGTTGAATAATTGAAATCTCTTTCTAATTAACACCCTAGAATTGCATTAACCGGATCTATGGATTCCCTTATTAGGTTTCACCCTAATCCGGCAAAATCTTGTCACCCTATCTCTAGGTGCGCAATCAACTTCGCTTAATTATGACAAATTTTCTCTTAGACAGGGTCTATTCCTCCTCTGAATAAGAGCTTAACTTGAATCAATATCCTGGAATATCAAAACAAGAATTAAGAACACATAATTAAGAACAAGTCAAATATTTATCATACAATTCAGATAATAATAACGAGATCCGTCTCAGGTTTTATTCCCCTTAGGTATTTAGGGGTTTAGTTCATACTTATGAAAGAAAATAACTCAAAAACATAAAGATAACAAAACATAAGAAAACCCAAAACTCCTAAAGGAGCTTGAAGGGAGATCTCCAGTCTTGATGATGAACCTGACTCTGGAGATGGATCAATCGGCTTTCCTTGAGTAATTCCTTGCTTCCTACTCTACGTCCCCTTTCCTAAGTGCCTCCTCGAGTGTTTAAATAGGCTTTGGAATGCCTAAGAGCCTTCAAAATTGGCCTTTTCTGAATTGGACTAAACTTGGGTTTGGTAGGGACATGCCTGTGTGACATGCCCATGTGCGATTACTTAAGGCCGTGGTCAAGGTTGTTAAATGGGCACGGGCATGTGATCCACCTGTGTAAGTCGTGCTTCGATCCTGCCAAATTGACACGGCCGTGTGAGGAATTCCAAGCCGTGTTGTTTTCCCATGTAGGTCCATTTTCTCTGTTTTTGGCCCGTTTCTCGTTCTTTTTACTCTCCTATGCTCTCCTAAGTATAAAACATGAAATTAAAGGATTAGGAGCATCGAATTCACGAAATCTAAGGAGAAACCATCCATAAATGCCTTAGGCATGGGGTAAAAATATGTATAAATTACGGTTTATCAGAAATAATGAGAATTGCGGGCTGCTTCTAGTATAAAAAGTAATCGGCTAGGCTTGGTTAGTGAGAAAATGTGATAAAAATTGATTTTCAGACCTAGGGTAAAATGGTCATTTTGTGAAAGTTTAGGGGAAAAACGGTCATTTTGCCCAATTATGAATTCTCGAGTGTCTACAGTAATTTGCTAATGAGATTAATGAATTTCTATCATTTTAGATCAAGAATTACAAAATTTGGGCCTAGACTGGGGAAAAGCGAAGCAAGTGAACTAAGCCGAGTTAGTCGTCTATAGTTTGTAATCCGAGATAAGTTGTATGTAAATAATACAACTACATTGTTATTATATGTGTTTGAATTGATATAGCGTAAATTTCTTGGTTATGGAAATGATTATGTATGATGAATATTGAGATGGTAAAACTCTCGTTTGAACCTTAGGAAATAAATCAGATATTCGTGCCATGACATTTGGGTTATTTGTGTACCAGTGTAAGACATGTCTGGGACATGGCATCGGCATTGAGATGAGAGCTAGTGTAAGACATGTATGGGACATGCATCGGCCTCGAGATGTAAGCCAGTGTAAGACATTTCTGGGACATGCATCAGCTATGAGATGTGCCAGTGTAAGACCATGTTTGGGATATGGCATTGGCACGTATATGTGAGAGCTAGTGTAAACCATGTCTGGGACATGGCGTTGGCCTCGATTTCGATAGTCAGTGTAAGTCCATGTCTGGGACATGGCATCGACTTGATGGATGAGCCAGTGTAAGACCATGTCTGGGACATGGCATCGGCGTTACACCCTATGTTTGAGGCTTAATGAATATCTGATAGCATTCTAAATGGTTCAACGGTGAAAGTTACAATTTTAGTTAAAAGGAGAAAAGTATAACCATGTTGTGAGTGGTATAGGTAGCTATTTGAAATGTATGAGACGTGAGCTCAATATATTTATGCTATGTGAATTGCATTGGATAGTGATGAGTAAGTTGTGCTTATGCCTACTTTTGTACTATGAGTATGATGGAATGGTAAAGTTGTTGTTATATTTATTTGCATGCAACTTACTAAGCTTTATGCTTACTCCCCCTCCTTTCCATTTTCTTATAGTGTCACCTAATTAGCTCGAGAATCATCAGACATCGGAGGCATCGATCACACTATCATCCGAAGCACTTGGTATAGTTAGATATTTTATTTTGATTATGGCATGTATAGGACCCTGACTTTTGAGTTTTGTGTCATTGTTATTTGGCCAAATGTGTTGGCTTACTTTAGCATTTGATTCATTTTGTTTAAGGCCAGGGAAAATGGCTAATATTGAAAGTATTTATGTAAATGCAAGCTAGTCTTTCATGAATGTGAAATTGTTGGCATGGTTGAATATATGTAATGTATATAGGTTTTAACTATAGTCGTTTGGTTGAGAAATCATATTAAGTTAACCTTTGACATGTTGGTTTATGTTAGAATGTGTTTCAGGGTGGTAAAGGCTTTGTAGATAGCCTTATATTGTCCACACGGGTAGACACATGGGCGTGTGTATAGGCCGTGTGTGACACACGGTTAGCCCTATGGGAGTGTTATCCAGCCATGTGTCCTTTGCACGTAAAAATTGCAAGTCAGTATGCATGGTAGTAAAAACACGGGCAGAGACATGGCTATGTGTCTCAGCCATGTGAAGGGCACAACCTAGCACACGGGCGTGTGCCTTGGCCGTGTGACCCTTAAGGATTGCTGACGTCAGAAACAGAACGTCAAGGTTTTCGAACACGGGTTGAGACACGGGCGTGTCGCGGCCGTGTGAGGGACACGGGCCATGGACACAGGCGTGTGCCTGACCGTGTGAATTCAATTTGAAAAATAAATCTACAAGGGTATGGGGCACGGGCGTGTCCCTAGGTACTTAGGCCGTGTGTGCCACATGGGCATCAGCACGACCATGTTCAAGTCCCACATGGGCGTGTTGCCTGTCCACATTGGCGTGTGCCCTGTTTCGAGGATTATTTTTCTAAAGTTGGTTAAGGACTCGAACTGGTCTCAAATGTTTTTCGATGGACGTTTAAGGCCTCGTGGGCCTATGTTAAGGAATTTTAATCAAGTTTGAAAAAGTTTTAAATTTGGTCAAGTCTTGATAATTCGAAAAAGTTAGAATGCATGTGCTAAGTGAGGTGACGCCTCGTACCCTGTCCCGATGTAGGACTCAGGTGTGGGGTGTTACATCACATGGTCGTGTCCCATCCCGTGTCCTACCCCGTGTAATTCACTAACTTAGGTCACATGACAAACCACACCCTCGTGAGACAAATCATTGTATGGTTCGAGATGGCCTCACACGCCCGTGTGCTAGGTCTTGTGCTAGGCCGTGTGAAAACTTAAGGTTATACTGACTTATGCCACACAGCCAAGTCATACGCCCGTGTGTTAGGCCGTGTGGAGCTACTGACTTGGTTTCTAAATAAGTACCAAGGGACACACAGCCGTGTCACCTAGCTGTGTGTCACACACGATTGAGACACACGCCCGTGTCTCTACCTGTGTGGACAAAAATAGGCTATGATTCAAGCCACATTTCTCACCCAAAGTGTTCTCAACCTAGTTTCAACATTGCACAAACAACCAATACAAAAATAGGCACTTATAGCCAACCAAATTCATGCCAAAATCATATACTACCAATACCAAAAACCAAAATGCTCATAAGTATCCTAATTAGCCATTCAAAAACATACCAATTTCATATTCAAAACCACCTAATTTGTCACTTTCAAATATGCATTAATTTTTCCTAATACTTAACATGCTAATTCATTCTCAATTTCAACCATTTGTTACCTTCATTACCAATTCTTAACAAGGCATTTACAAGAAAATATAAACCACATAACAAAAAGGCCATTTACACATATATACATAACCAATTATACTAAAATAATCCAAATCACATGGCAATACACATAACCAAAACATTCATCATTTACAAGCCAAATCAATTGGCTATATACATTACCAACATATAGACCATATTAACTACAACGCCTACATATGCTATATAACCAAGTACACAAGTTCAAAAGTACCAAAACAACTACAGGATAGTGTGATGAGATCTTCGATAACTCCCAATCCGAGCAAGCTTCAAAACAACTATAAAACACGGAAAGTAAACAAAGTAAGCGATTAAGCTTAGTAAGCTCCTATGGCTAATAAGTACATCTTACCAATCATTCAAAATTTAAGTAATATAAACATAATATACTACAACTCCATCTAATCACAAGGATAACATATATTCATTCACATAGTTGATCATGAAACTCACAAATTTCATGGATTCAATGCTTATATGATTTACGTGCATACCTGCACTGATTTGTATCAATCTCTTACCCTTTCATATCATCAATATACCCATTGAACCATTTGGAATAATATTAGATACTCGAGAATCTCACACACTAATTGCCAATACATGGTAGAAACCATCTCAATCTCATATCTCATATGCAAATGCTCATCTCGAGCTATCACCGAGTCTGTTCGCACAAGCTGACGGTCAAGACGTAGCTACACGGTGCTGCTCACACAAGCTAATGAGTAATAGCAACACATGCCAAAAAACTCAGCCACCGGTAGAACGTATGGACCAGCACCCAAAACACAATAACCCTTAATGACATGTCATTTGTATCCTATCTATTTCTAAGGTTCAACCGGGATTTCATATGTCGCCAATCTTTGTCGAATGTTTCCTTGGAGTCGTATTCATCAATAATGTAATAATAAAGCATTTAAAACATAATTACATTAATGCTTATTAAAATATGAACTTACCTCAAATTTTCACAGAGAGAATCGAGCTATCAATCCACTATTTTGTTTTTCCCCCGATCTAAATTCGAAAGTTGCTTTTCTTGATCTATAAATAGTCAAATTTAACTTATTTAAATATCATTCTATTCAATTTAACCCAAAAATCATATTATGGTAAAATTAAACTTTTTCCCCTTAAATTTTAAATTATTTACAATTTAGTCCCTAACCCATAAAATGAAAAATTCATGCAATTCCATTTCAACCCATACTAGTAGAAATCTATATAAACTTATAGCATCCCAAAATTTTCATTATTTCACACATTTCACCTTGAATTTTACACATTTTACAAAGAAATCCCTAATTTACAATTTCAACCAAAATCACTTAACAAAGTTGTTTATCTAACAACAACCATTCATTTTCTACAATTAAACTTCAAAATACATACATATTCATCAATGGTAAAACCCTAAACTTTTAACAGTTTTGTAAACTAGTCCTTGGGCTAGCTAGATTAAGCTACAACGACTCCAAAAACATAGAAATCATTAAAAGCAGGACGAAAAATACTTGACTGCAAGCAAAAAGAGATGACCAAATGTTGAAGCTTAAAAAATGGTGTGTTTTTCTCCTTAAAATTTAGGCTAGAAGATGATGAACAAGAAAATTTGTTTTGTTTTACTTATTTTACTATGTTTATTTATTAATTTACTTAAATAACCTTTAATTAAACCTTTTAAATTCACTTAAATGATGTCCATCATTGTCCACTAATAATATTAATGGTCTAATTACTAGTTAAGGCCACTTACATTTAAAATTCATAGCAATTTGACACATTTTTCTTATAAAACTCTAATTTTGCACTTCACGTGATTTAGCCATTTTTATCGAATTGGGCATGTAAACGATTAAATTTCTTAGCGAAATTTTTATACGACACTATTAACATTCTGTAAACATTAAAATAATAATAAAATAAATATTTTGACTTCAAATTTGTGGTTTCGAAACTACTATTCATATTTGACTAAAAAAAGGTTGTTACATAACCTTGGTGATAAAAAAAACATATTTTTACTTAGTAATCTTATTTCCAAGGCGATCGGAAAATTATGTTGGAAAAATAAAGGCTAATCACATTTGGTACGAGGATATGATGAAATAAATTAGAAAAAGAAATGTAAAAGGAGCAAACTTTATGTTTGTAGTGTGTCACTCGTGTCCAAATCAAACATTTTAGGTTACAGAGTTCCATAGACCCGACCAGGGTATTATCGAGGGATCGCATGGTGTAAACCTGAGAAGAACCTACGATTGTAGAGGATTTCAAGCACTTCATTTTTCATGAATGCGTGCAATTATTGTATGTGCCTCGGCACGTCTAGATTGTATTAGCGATGTTGACGAAGTACACAAACTAAAATGCATATATAATGTATGGAAATTTGTATTCCCATCGGTCTTAGATGAAAGTATATGACGCCTCTATGCAGCGTTCCATTTGAGTTGGTATCGAATATTTCGTTGCGCCTCAAGCCCAAAGGTCGACTGAGTTCTACTCGAATACGTAACAATATGGATATCTGGGAGAGGACAAACCAATTGAGGTTATGCAATTATTGTAGGAACTCAGGGCATACTAGGCCAACATGTCCACACTTGGGGGAAACATTGAGAACAAGACTTAATTAACATATTTTTTCATTTTTTCATAGCAATTTGTTCATTTTCTCATTGCTTCTCATTTTCTGGTAAATTGTAAATATTAATATAATATTGATGTAAAATATAGTAGAATACAATATAAATAATTTTTTCATTTCTTTGTTGATTGTAAATAAATAAGTATATATTATTGATATCAAATACATTATGGATGAAAAAAAATCTAATACAATACAAATTAAAAGTTAACAAAGTAAATGATGATTTACATGAATTTTTTTTAAAAATCATCAATGTTGTCGGGCCGAATGTGTAACATAACTCAATAGGTGTCAGTTGTGAGTAGGATTTCTATTTACTTAGGGTTTCGACTCCTTATGTAACACCCCTAACCCGAATCTGTCACCAAAATAAGGTTACAGAGCATTACCAAAATTTACAAATCAAATAACAGACACTTCATATCATCTAGCACTCATATCATAAACTAATCCTAATCCATCATATTTTCCCTTATGTGAGCCCTCGAGGCCCAAAATACATGTTAGAAATAAGTCAAGGCTAAACTCAGTACTTAGAGAATTTTTCAGAAAACATTAAAATTTTCCAAAGGTGTAGGGGACACATGCCTGTGTGGCCGGCTATTTGTCTCACACGGTCAAGAGACATGCCCGTGTCTCAAGTTGCATGGACATTCGAAATAGGGACACATGGTCGTGTCGCAACCCGTGTACAAACTTATGAGCTCTCTGACTTGGGTCACACAGCCAAGCCACATGCTCATGTGCTAGGCCATGTGAGCATACTAACTTCTATTAATAAGATACAAGGGTCACACGACCAAGCTATACGCCCGTGTGTTAGGCCATGTGAGCATTCTATTTTGCATTAATTAAAAGAAAAAGGGGACACATGACCGTGTCACCTGGCTGTGTGTCACACATGGTTGAGACACACGCTCGTGTCTCTACCTGTGTGGACAAAATAAGCATTTTTCTTGTAACATCTCGATTTTGGGCCTAGTCAAAATAGTGGTTTCGAGACCACAAATCCAAAGTAGAAATAATTATTTTATGAATGTGCTGTGTTCTATGATATGTCTGCATGATTTTATGAAAGTTTCGTTAAGAAATTTTGTTGATAGAGTGTCCAATTTGATTTTTAAGACTAAATTGCAAATGTTTCAAAATATGTGATTCTAGAAGCTTTAAGCATGAAATAGATATGGATTATTAATTAAAGGTCCTTAAATAGAAATTTTACCAATTTCTATTTTTATGGACAAAAATGGGCATGAATAAGTAAAATTTGAAAGTTTAGTAAAAAGAGTATTTTGGTCATTTAGTTAATAAAAGAATAAAAAGGGAAAATTAAGTCAAAATTTGCTCATATTCTCCATGCCATAGCCGAAATTCCTAAGGTCACCATAGCTAGGGTTTCTTCAACTTTCAATCTTGATTGTAAGTAAGTTCAAACCCCGTTTTTAATGTTCTTTACATTTTTGAAGTTGTTATTAACTGATCTAGCCATTTCTACCATTTATTTGAGCTAGGGTTGATGCTTAGGGTTTCACCCATGTGTGATATGCATGTATTTTGATGTTTCATGGTAGATTATGAAAGTTTGATGTATGATAAACATCTTTTACTAAGTGAGTTTTGATGAAAACACGTAAAAAGGGCTTATTTGTAGAAGTTATAAAAATGGGTAGTAGAAATGTGATTTGATGAAAAATGTGGGCTGGTATAAGCATGATATAGGCTCTGTTAGGCTTGGGTAACAAAGAAAATGAGTACATTTCATTTTACGAGCCTAAGGACTAATTTGTAAATATGTGAAAGTTTAGGGGAAAAACTATAATTTTACCAAAGTATGGTTTTTGGACTAATTTGAACAATGTGATAATTAAATGAGCTAAATTTTCTATTATAGATCGAGAAAAACGAAGACTGAACCTAGACCGGGAAAGAACAAAGTTGTGGACTAAGTCGAATTAATCAGCCATATTTTGTACCGAGGTAAGTTCGTGTGTAAATAATGCAACTTATATTATGTATTTAATATTTTTTTTATTCCATGACTTGTACAATTATCATTATGGGTTTGTTTGGCAAAGATTCGATACGGTGAAATTTCCGGTTGAACCTTAGGAATAGTTAGAATACAAATGTCATGGTATTAGGGTTATGAGTTTACATGTAAGACCATATCTGGGATATGGCCTCGTTATGAGATTTCGTGTAAGACCATGTCTGGGATATGGCATCGATATGAGAATCATGTAAGACCATAGCTGGGCTATTGGCATCGATATGAGATCCCATGTAAGACCATATCTGGAATATGGCATTGGAATGATTCTATGTGTATGTAATTCCCAAGTATCATTTAGTATTCCAAGTGGTTCAATGGGTGGTTTAAAAATTATGTCAAAGAAGTGAAAGGTTATGATTTTGTTATGAAATGGTACAGGTACGTACGCAAAACTCATGAGAAATGATTTCGGTTTAAGATGCATTATTGGTAAGGATGCAAATGAGTAAGATATGTCTATGATCACTTGATGATTTTGTGCTAATTTACATTATGTTATGTGTATGTTATTGTATCTTTAAAGTTTATTATTATTTACATGCTAACTTACTAAGCTTAAAGCTTATCCCTTTCCTTTTCATTTCTTATAGTGTCATCAAGCCAGCTCGGGGATCGAAGACGGTCGTAGATCCATTCACGCCATCAAGTTATTGTTTCGGGTACTTATGATTCCATTATTTTGAGTTATGGCATGTATAGGGATTTGGTCTTTTTGTGGCATGTGTCATTATTGATTTGGCCAAGTGTGTTAGCTTGTAATGGTAATTGATTCATTTTGTAAATGGCCATATGATATTGGCTAATATTGGTTAAGTATATATATACATATAATGATGCCTTTCATGGATGTGGTTATTGCATGGTTTGTGATGAAAAGTATGAGATGTTGTATGTGATAGATAATAGCATGAAATTGATGTGTGGATGTCTTGGTTATGGTTGAATTGGTGGTGTGTACATGCTTAGATTGGTGTTGTTTGATGATTGTGTAGATTGGTGTAAATAAGGGTGGCAAAAAGGCTTGGTAAATAGCCTTATTTTTGTCTACACGGGTAGGCACACGGGCGTGTGTCTAGGCTGTGTGTGACACACGGTTTGCCCTAAGGGTGTGTGATCTAGTCGTGTGTCCCTTGTATTTTAAATTTTAACTTTGAATTGACCACACGGGCAGAGACAAGGTTGTGTGTCTCAGCCGTGTGAAGGACACGACCCAGGGACATGGGCGTGTGCCCAAGACGTGTGAAGTCTGCACTAATTTTAGGAAAAATTATGAAAAATTAAATCGCCCACACTGTAACACCCCTTGCCCGAGCCTGAGGCCGAGACTGGGCACAAGGCATTACCTAACTTAAACGCATGCATACAATCATTTCAGGTCACAAAAAAACTCGATTGAATTTGAAACTTTTCAATCTTAATCTAGAAATTCTTAATACGGGCCTACGAGGCCCAAAACACACTTTGGAAACGATTTGAGGTTAATCCGAACATCTTTGAAAACCTTGAAAAATGTCACTTGAAACAAAGGTACATGCCCATGCCCCAACACCCCGTAAATATATTTCTAAATTCAAACTTATAGGGGTTTTCACACGGCCTGGCACACACTCGTGCCCATGACCCGTGTCCCTTACATGTCTATGACATGCCCATGTCTAAAAACCTTGATATTCTATTTCTAACGTTAGCAACCAATTAGAGGCACACGGCTAAGGCACACGCCTGGGGCCAAATGCCGTGTCCTCTACATGGTTGAGACACATGGCCGTGTCTCTGCCCATGTGTTTACTACCGTGCATACTAACTTGCAAATTTGAGGTGCAGGGGACACACGACCAGACAACACGCCTATGGGGATGACCGTGTGTCACACACGGCCTAGGCACACGCCCCGTGCATCTAGCCGTGTGGACAAAAATAGGCTATCTACCAAGCCTTTTTGCCACCCTTACTTACACTTGCCTACAAAACAATACAGACCACCAATTCACACAACCCAAAGCCAATTCAACCACAACAAGATATCTAATACAACCACATTACACTTTAACAATTTAACAAGAACTTGATCAGTCATACGATTTAGTGATCTATGAAATCATCATTTGCACTTATCAATAACCAATATTAGCCACCATCCATGGCATTATACAAAATGACTAAAGAGCTATAACAAGCCACTCGTTTGGCCCAAAACAATGTGACCATTACAAAAAGACTAGTTCGTATACATGCCATAATCAAAATGATAAAACTAGCCATACCAATTGCTTCAAGGATAGTGTGACTGG
Organism: Gossypium hirsutum; assembly: GCF_007990345.1. Lineage (NCBI taxonomy): Eukaryota > Viridiplantae > Streptophyta > Magnoliopsida > Malvales > Malvaceae > Gossypium > Gossypium hirsutum. The sequence goes on along the minus strand of NC_053431.1, from coordinate 95,622,568 downwards.
CTTTTCCGATGTAAGGCGATGATCCACGAGCTACTTTGGCGGCACTATAAGAAAATGGAAAGGAAAAGAGGTAAGCATAAAGCTTAGTAAGTCACATGCAAATAATGAGTAACTATAAGCTACCATAAGGGATCATACTCCCAACATATCTCGATTTGCACATGAAAGTAAGGATTCATAAACATTACTTCTTATATTTGTTTCTCACCAATCATACAACATTGGTTTGAATTCACATTTCATAATTCGTATAAAGTACACAAGTAGTCATATGCATAACTTACTTACTTTCCTCCTCTACTAAACATACAACATAAATGAGGCTCTTATGCTGTAATTCTCATTTAGGCACCTGTACCACACACCACATGGCCATAAGTTCTCTCATTCCGATATAAATCATAAATATCCCAATGAACCATTTGGAATACTACAGGATATTCAATAGCCCCAAACATGGGATAAGATGCCAACGCCATGTGCCATACATGGTCTTACACTGGCTAGCACATCAAAGTCGATGTCATGTCCCAGACAGGTCTTACAGTGACTCTCATATATCGAGGCTGATGCTCTGTTCCAGACAAGTCTTACACTGGCTCTCATCTATCGGTGTCGATTCCATGTCTTAGACAGGTCTTAAACTGACACACAATAAGCTTATGCCATGTCCTAGATAGGTCTTACACTAGCTTGTATATCTCGAAGTCGATGCATGTCCCAGACATGTCTTACACTGGCTCTCATAATGTGGTTGATGCATGTCTCAGACATGTTTTACACTAGCACACGTATCACCTAATGTCATGGCATGAATATCCAAATCTATTCCTAATGTTCAACTGGGAGTCTTTATTACATTAATTTCTCAACATACATACTCATTTTCACAATCAAAACAAATTATACAATATCTATTTAATCGCGCATCATTACAATATAGTTGCATTATTAACATACAATTTACCTCGGATTACAAAATGTAGGCGACTAGTCGATTTAATCTACTTGCTTGGTCTTCTCCCGGTCTAGGCTCAGATTTTGTATTTCTTGATCTAAAATAATAAAAATTCACTCATTTAATCACTAAATAAATTTAGACAATCAAAATTCACATTTTTGGCAAAATGACCATTTTGCCCCTAGACTTTCACAAAATGACCATTTTACCCCTAGGCTCAAAAATTACTTTTTATCAAATTTCTTCACGTCTTAAGCCTAGCCGAAACCTTTTAACTCTTATAGAAACCCAAAATTCCCATTATTTCATAACATTGCTATCTATTTTACAAATACTACAAACTAGCCCTTTTTAGGTGTTTTTCATGAACACCACTTCACAAAATTTGTTTATTAAACAACTAAGATTCATTTTCTTCCATAAAATTTTAGCAAATATCATAAATGCTCTCATGGTGAATTTCTAAGCTTTTAACCATTTTGCAAAATAGTCCCCTCAAAAGATAGCTCGTGCTACAAGGGTTCCAAAAGTACCAAAATCATCAAAAATAACCATCTAAATCACTTACTTGAGAGAGAAATAAATGGCTGAAAGTTTCAAGCTCCCATGGCTATTTCTTGGAGGAAAAATCAGTGGAAGAAGGAAGAGAAAATGTAACACCCCAAACCCGGCCTAGACATTATGGCCAAATCTAGCGGTGTCACATTGAAGTGTTTTTTGAAACCATAATTTCATTGGAGGGCCCGTTATTTATTAAAACATTATTATAACGTTAACGAAAATTTGTAAATCATAGTAGATTGTTATTACACTTTCAAACTATGTTTGTTGCGGAAGCTTAAAGATTATATTAAGAAGACGTGGTGTTTTTGAAAAATAGTTATCTTCTGAAAACACGTCTTCTTCCTACAACTAACAGTTTATATCAAAGCAAGCAAAAATCCCAAATTAAAAGTTAAAACTTTAGAGAGGCCTTATTATATAAATAAATACCCAATTTGAAATTTAATAGTAAATAAAAGTCAAATATAAAGCAGGAGCAGGAGCAGTAGTGTGGCCACCTTTGAGTCCCTCGCAGCATCGATCCACCTATGGATTACCTGCACAGATACGCAGAAGGGTGAGTTTACAAAACTCAGTGTGTAATCCCTTAATAAACAGACAGTCAAACATACAGTGAACAAAAACAATCTGGGCCCAAGCTCCTATCAGTAACAGTGGCAATATCAGTTTGGGCCTTAGCCCATCCCAATACAAAAAACAGTCATATGTTCGGGCCTTGGCCCTTTGCAGTAATAGTATATAGTGCAGTAACAGTAAACAGTATAGTAGCAGTAAATAATATGCATGTCCTACCCATCCAGCCCCTACACACCATCTCCGTCCAACGCTACACTTCATGTGGGGAATAATCAACCCACCCATCCCTACACACCAGAATTAGCACCGATTACGGAACTAAATAGTATTTACAGCAGAGTTGCTAGTATAATAGGCTTAGAGCCATCAGTAGGTCCATAGTCGTCTTGGGCGACCCGTGCAACCTCAAGTCTACAGTCGTCTTGGGCGACCTATGCGACCATATTAGTACAGTACACTTCCTCCAAAATAACAATCCCAACCCCATGCAACATGTCATGCATCATATCATAATATCTTACATGGATACAACAAACATATAACATGTCATGCTCAAATACAATCATACACATCGTAGGGCAAATCAGTCATTTTACCTTACAAGGGTATTACAATCATTTTACCCTATGGGGGTATTTCGGTCATTTTACCCTATAGGGGTATTTCGGTCATTTTATCCTATGGGGGTATTTTGGTCATTTTATCCTATAGGGGTATTTCGATCATTTTACCCTATGGGGGTATTTTGGTCATTTTACCCTATGGGAGAATTTCGATCATTTTACCTTATGGGGGTATTTCAATCATTTTACCTTATGGGGGTATTTTGATCATTTTACCCTATGGGGGTATTTCGGTCATTTTACCCTATAGGGGTACTTCGGTCATTTTACCCTATAGGGGTACTTCGATTATTTTACCCTACGGGGGTATTTCGGTCATTACTTCGGCCCAACATGGCCTAAAACAGCCTAAGCCCATAAGATCGCCCATGGTAGCCTCTCGTAATCCAGTACCCACATTTATGTGCTTAGGGTTGCCACACGAGCGATCGCACGCCCATGTTGTATCAACGGTTCTATTTTCTGGCTTTTACCGATTTACAGTTAAGACAGTGATTACACACCTTAAACAAAGATGCGCGAGTAGTCCGTGAGCCAAAAGCCTACATTCAATCAAAATACTCCATTAATCAATGACAATAGGATTAACAACTCCTTCATATATTATCGTAAAAATTTCCACTAATACTTGCCTGGTCTCACTAATGAAGATTCTACCCTTAAATTGATACATTCAGTTGATTACAAACCCCTTTAGAGAAATACCTGCCTTCTGAAAGAACTTATTAACTTTATTCATATTGCTCGCACAAATGATTTGAGCCAAATGTAAATCACTTAGCAGAAATGCAGAGTCCAAAATAGGAGAAAGGAACAATCAGCCTACACCCCTACTAGTGCCAAAAGTACACAAAATGATGGTAACAAAGTGAAACAATCGCAGCCCAAAATGCAAGACCGAAGAATAACAATAACTACAGAAACAACAGATAGCAATGAAGGGAAACGTCAGCATAGAGAGGAGAAGAATAGCAGTAATATTTGACCAAGCCTCAAAAAGAAAAAGGAAAGGAATTAGTAAATGAGAAATCGATTGGAAAGGGGAAAGAGAAGAAAGAAAATCGGTCAACAGAATGAATGAATTAAAGAGGGAGAAATAAAAGTATAGAAGAAGCAGAACAAAGCCGAAATAGCCCAAAATGAAAGTACCCCAATGATCCTCTAGCAGTTTTCAGTTATCAAAAAGTGTAGGAAGAATCCGAAAGCGCTCGTCAGAACAAAACAAAAGTAAGGAGAAAATAAACAACTAGAGTGTATAGAAACAGAAACTAAAGCTCTCCACAAAGCCAAATTCTCCCTCAAACCGAAATTACTTGGTGCCTACAATCCTAATTCGGCACCAACACCTCCTCCTTTTTAAATCCTCTTGATTTCCTTCTAAAATCTCTCCTCATATATCTCCTCAACTCCCTCCTACAATCCCTCCATGACCAATTCAAATTCCACTCCTCTCAGCAGTGTTTCAATCAAACACAACCTCCTCCCATGGTCATCAGTAAAAATAATCTCCATGTGCGCAAGCATGGATTCAAACATCAGACCACAAGCACACTCCATACGCCACTATCCACTAGACCAGCAGGCCCATTCTATCATGTTCTAACAATTTTTACTTATAACCCTACTGACCAAAGATAGGGGTTTTATCCTTAAAAAGCAAAGTTTTTGCATAAGCCAAGGCTTGAATCCAAGACTTCTCAGACACTCCCAGAACACTTAGAGCGCTTAACCACTGAACCAGATACACTTTTGTGTGTCACTTTCTTGCACAACTAACTATTTATGTGCTGCTTCCAAACTGCTCCCATTTTTAAGGACCTAATACTCCTAGGCCCAAATTCAGGGCGTTACAATTCACCCCTCCTTAAAGAAATTTCGTCCCCAAAATTTCCAACTATCAAAATGGTTGTATAACATAGACTACACCACTACACTCCCGCAGTGCACTCTAGATCCAAAACACTGCATCGATCTAATACTCAGCTGTACGATCATAAGACCCAGCTCGAGAACCTCCCTACCCTCCACCGCAGCCTCTTGTACCCCTTCCACGAGTACCACTGGTGTTTATTATCGAATTGCGTTTTAATCTTTATTAACAGTTTTATGCATCAGTTTATAGTTCCAGTGTTTATTAATAGATGTTTTATGGAGATAGTATCAAAAGTATATAGTTTTATTTTCACAAAATGCAGTGTCTATCGGTGTCTACCGGTTTACTACAATTTCAATATACACTACTAAAGAGTTTGCAGTACAGTATACTATCTACAATAGTCTCAGTAATCCTACCTATGGCAGTTTCAGTCAAAATCAAAATACAGTTTTCAGAGAGAACTTACAAGATCGGCGCGGAGACTAGATATACCACACATTCAGTAAAACATTTCAAAATACTTCAAATCATTTGAAACAGTTCTTTTAGAAATTCCAAGTTTTGGAAGAAACCCAAATCTACATATGAGTTTTGTAACTCGACTCTGATACCACTAAATGTAACACCCTAAACCTGGCCTAGACATTATGGTCAAATCTGACAGTGTCACATTGAAGTGTTTTTCGAAACCATAATTTTATTAGAAAGCTCATTATATATTAAAACCTATCATAATAGATTGTTATTACACTTTAAAACTATGTTTGTTGCGGAAGCTTCAAAATTATATTAAGAAGATGTGGTGTTTTTGAAAAACAGTTATCTTTTGAAAATACGTCTTTTTCCTACAACTACCGGTTTATATCAAAGCAAGTAAAAATCCCAAATTAAAAGTTAAAACCTTTGAGAGGCCTTATTACATAAATAAATACCCAATTCAAAATTTAATAGTAAATAAAAGTCAAATATAAAGTAGTAGCAACAGTGTGGCCACTTTCGGGTCCCTCGCAACACCGATCCGCCTATAGATTACCTGCGCAGATACGCAGAGGGGTGAGTTTACGAAAACAATGTGTAATCCCTTAATAAACAGACAGACAAACATACAGTGAATAAAAACAATCTGGGCCCAAGCCCCTATTAGTAACAGTGGCAATATCAGTTTGGGCCTTAGCCCATCCTAATATAAAAAAAAGTCATATGTTCGGGCCTTTGCCCTTTGCAGTAACGGTATACAGTGCAGTAACGGTATACAGTGCAGTAGCAGTAAACGGTATGCATGTCCTACCCATCCAGCCTCCATACACCATCTCCGTCCAACCCTACACTCCACGTGGGGAATTATCAACCCACCCATCCCTACACACCAGAATTAGCACCGGTTGCGGGACTAAATAGTATTTGCAGCAGAGCTGCCAGTATAATAGGCTTAGAGCCATCAGTAGGTCCGCAGTCGTCTTGGACGACCCGTGCAACCTTAGGTCTACATACACTTCCTCCAAAATAACAATCCCAACCCCATGCAACATGTCATGCATCGTATCATAATATCTTACATGGAAGCAACATACATAAAACGTGGCATGCTCAAATACAGTCATACACTTCGCAGGGCAAATCAGTCGTTTTACCTTACAAGGGTATTTTGATCATTTTACCCTATGGGGGTATTTCGATCATTTTACCCTATGGGGTATTTTGGTCATTTTCCCTATGGGGGTATTTTGGTTATTTTATCATATTGGAGCATTTCGATCATTTTATCCTATGGGGGTATTTCAGTCATTTTATCCTATAGGGGTATTTCAGTTATTTTACCCTATGTGGGTATTTCGATCATTTTACCCTATAGGGTATTTCGGTCATTTTACCCTTGGGGTATTTCGATCATTTTACCCTATGGGGGTATTTTGGTCATTACTTCGGCCCAACATGACCCAAAACGGCCTAAGCCCATGAGATCGCCCATGGTGGCCTCTCGTAATCTAGTACCTATGCTTATGCGTTTGGGGTTACCACACGAGGGATCGCACGCCTATGCGACATCAACGATTCTATTTTTCAGCTTTTGTCGATTTATGGTTAAGACAATGATTACACACCTTAAACGAAGATGTGCGTGTAGCCCATAAGCCAAAAGCCTACATTCAATCAAAATACTCCATTAATCAATGACAATAGGATTAACAACTCCTTCATATATTATCGTAAAACTTTCCACTAATACTTACCTGGTCGCACTAATGAAGATTCTACCCTTAAATTAATACACACAACTGATTACAAACTCCTTTAGAGAAATACCAGCGTTCCGATCGAACTTATTAACTTTAATCATATTGCTCACACACATGATTTGAGCCAAATGTAAATCACTTAGCGGAAACGCAGAGTCCAAAATAGGAGAAAGGAATAATGGGCCTACACCCCTACTAGTGCTGAAAGTACACAGAATGATGGTGACAAAGTGAAACAATCGTAACCCAAAATGCAAGACCGAAGAATAACAATAACTACAGAAACGAAAGATAGCTATGAAGGGAAATGTCGGCACAGAGAGGACAAGAATAGCAGTAATATTTGGCCAAGCCTCAAAAAGAAGAGGGAAAGGAACTGACAGTGAGTAGAGAAAGAACAAGAAGAGTAATGATAGAGATGCAATTATTCAATGAGAAACCGATTGGAAAAGGAAAAGAGGAGAAAAAAATCGTTCAACAGAATGAATGGATTAAAGAGGGAGAAAGAAAAGTACAGAGGAAGCAGAACAAAGCTGAAATAGTCCAAAATGAAAGTACCCTAATGATCCCCTAGCAGTATTTGGTTATCAAAAAGTGTAGGAAGAATCTGAAAGTGCTCGTCAAAACAAAAGAAAAGTAAGGAGAAAATAAACAACTAGAGTGTATAGAAACCGAAACTAAAGCTCTCCCTAAAGCCAAATTCTCCCTCAAACCGAACTTACTGGGTGCCTACAATCCTAATTTGGCACCAACACCTCCTCATATCTCTCCTCAACTCCCTCCTACAATCCCTCCATGACCAATTCAAGTTCTTCTCCCCTCAACAGTGTTTCGATCAAACACAACCTCCTCCTATGGCCATCAATAAAAATAATCTCCATTTGCACAAGCATTGATTTGAACCTCAGACCACAAACACACTCCACAAGCCACTATCCACTAGACCAGCAGGCCCATTCTGTCATGTTCTAAAAATTTTTATTTATAACCCTACTGACCAAAGATAGGGGTTTTATTCTTCAAAAGCAAAGTTTTTGTATAAGCCAAGCCTTGAACCCAAGACTTCTCAGACACTCCCAGAACACTCAAAGCACTTAACCACTGAAGCGGATACACTTTTGTGTGTCACTTTCTTGCACAACTAACTATTTATATGCTGCCTCCAAACTGCTTCCATGCTCAAGAGCCTATAACTCCTAGGCCCAAATTCAGGTCATTACAGAAAAAAAAAAGATGACTACATTTTCTCTTTATTTTATTTATTCGTTAAATACATCACTTAATGCCAAGAACCCTTGATTTTTTTGACATTTTTTGTCTCAATGGCCGGCTATGCCTTAAAAATTGGCCTATTAGCATATTATATACCCCTACTTTATAATCTATGGCCATTTAACACCATTTGCTAGCAATTCACAATTTTTTCCCTTTATGCAATTTAGTCTTTTTTCAAAATTTAGCTTCCAAGCACTAAAATTAATCCATCAAAATTTTCATGCACTCATATAATCATGCTATAACACCAAATTAATAATAAAATAATTTCTTCGACTTCAAATTTGTGGTCTCGAAACCACTATTCCGACTAAGCCCAAAATCGGGATGTTACAATTCTCCTCCTTAGGGATTTTTGTCACCGAAAATCTTACCGGTGAATAGATTTGGGTATTGGTCTCTCATGGTCTCCTCGGGTTCCCATGTGGCTTCTTCGACTCCATGTCTATGCCACAATACTTTCACAAGTGCTATACTCTTATTCCTCAATTGTTTAATCTCCCGAGCTAAAATCTTAATCGGCTTTTTGCCATAAGTCATGTTCGGCTGAATTTCAACCTCAGTTGGCGCGATCACATGTGAAAGATCCGATCTATATCGACGTAACATTGACACATGAAACACATCGTGAATCTTTTCCAACTTTGAGGGCAAAGTCAATCGATAGGCAACATGTCCTACTCTCTCGGTAACCTCATAAGGTCCTACGAAACGAGGACTCAGCTTGCCTTTTCTACTGAATCTGAGGACTTTCATCCATGGGGATACTTCCAAAAACATCCTATCACCGACTTAAAACTCAATTTCCTTTCGTTTCAAATCCGCGTAGGATTTCTTTCTATCTGAAGCGGCCTTCAAATAGTCACGAATCACCTTAACTTTCTCCTCGGTTTCTTTGACTAGGTCTACCCCATGAATCTGAGTTTCTTTAAGTTTGTTCCAATATAAGGGCGTCCGACACTTGCGTCCATATAAAGCCTCATAAGGCACCATTTTCAAACTTAACTGATAACTATTGTTGTAGGAAAATTCAACTAGCGGTAAGTACTTTTCCCCAACTGCCTTGAAACTCGAGAACACAACACCACAACATGTCTTCTAAGATCTGAATTACTCTTTCTGACTGACCGCCAGTTTGAGGATGAAATGCCGTGCTAAAATTCAGTTTTATTCCCAATTCCTCTTGCAACTTTTTTCAAAATCACGAGGTAAATCTCGGATCTCTATCCGAAATAATTGAAAAGGGTACTCCATGAAGTCCCACGATCTCAGAAACATACAATTCAGCCAATTTCTCAAGGGAATAACGCACTGGTATAAAATGTGCCGACTTGATAAGCCTATCAACAACAACCCAAATGGAATCTTTTTTCCTTGGAGTCAACGGCAACCCCGACATGAAATCCATGGTAACACAGGCCCATTTCCACTCGGGAACCATCACAGGTTGAAGCAAACCCGAAGGTACTTGGTGTTCGGCCTTCACTTGCTGACAAATTAGACACTTAGAAACAAACTCTGAAATGTCTCTTTTCATTCCCGACCACTAGTACATTTTCTTCAAGTCGTTATACATTTTCACACTACCTGGATGGATAGACAAGCAACCACTATGTGCCTCTCATAAAATCCTCTGAATAAGTTCATTATCCTTGGGTACACAAATCCTGTCTCGGTACATCATACAACTGTATACGTCTGATTCATTACCTGTCTCGCACTGAGCCATCTTAGCTTGCAAATTCGTATCACCTTTCTGAGCTTCACAAATTTCTTAAAGGAACATAGGTCTAGCTCTCAATTTTGCTAGAACTAAACCATTATTAGCCACAGACAACTGAGTGTTCATGGCCCTTAAGGCGAATAATGACTTTCTACTCAGCGAGTCAGCGACTACGTTTGCTTTCCCAAGTTGTAATTGATTATCAACTTGTAGTCTCTTAACAACTCCAACCATCTTCATTGTTATAGGTTCAACTCCTTCTGAGTCATCAAATACTTGAGACTTTTATGGTTGGTAAATACTCAACATTTCTTGCCATGCAAATGGTGTCTCCAAATTTTCAATGCGAACACGATGGCGGCCAACTCTAAATCTTTTGTCGGGTAGTTTTTATCATGCGGCTTTAACTGTCTTGAAGCGTAAGCTATGACTTTACCTTCTTGCATGAGTACGCACCCCAATCTATTCAAGGAGGCGTCGCTATATACCACAAAATCTTTTTCCGGTTCTGGTTGCACTAAAACTGGGGCTTCGGTCAATAAAGCCTTTAATGTCTCAAAACTTTGTTGGCACTTATTATTCCACTCAAACTTGACCTCTTTTTGTAGCAGTCTAGTCATTGGAGTAGCTATCATCGAGAACTCTTTAACAAACCGTCTATAGTACCCAGCTAAGCATAGAAAGCTTCTAATCTCCGGCACATTCCTCGGTAGTTTCCACTCAACAATAGCCGAGATCTTACTCAGTTCAACTCTAATTCCGTCACCCGACATTATGTGTCCCAAGAATCCAACCTCTTAGAGCCAAAATTCACTTTTGCTAAACTCAGCATACAGCTGCTTATCCCTCAAGGTCTACAAAATAGCTTTCAAATGTTTCGCATGTTCACTCACATCACAATAATAAATCAATATATCATCGATAAAGACCACCATGAACTTATCCAAAAATGGCTGGAACTCATAGTGCCCATACCTGGTCCTAAATGCGGTTTTCGGTATATTTTGCTCCTTTACTCTGAGCTGGTAATAATTGGACCTCAAGTCTATCTTGGAAAACACGGTGGCTCCTTTCAATTGGTCAAACAGATCGTCTATCCTTGGCAAGGGATACTTGTTCTTTACAGTCACTTTGTTAAGCTGTCTGTAGTCTATACATAACCTTATCGACCTGTCTTTCCTTTTCACAAAAAGCACTGGAGCACCCCACAAAGAATAGTTCGGTCTCGCAAAGCTCTTATCTGTTAGTTCTTGTAGTTGTACTTTCAACTCTTTTAACTCTATCGGAGCCATCCTATAGGAGAAATCGAGACAGGTGCCGTACGGGGGACTAACTCAATTCTAAATTCAACTTCCCTCACTAGAGGCAATCTGGGTAATTCCTCTGGAAACACATCTGTGAACTCACATACGACTGGTACTGACTCAATTTACAATTTAGATGCTTGAGTATTCAATACAAAATCGAGGTAAGCTTTATACCATTTTCTCAAATATCTCACTGCCGACATGGATGATATCACTACAAACGAATTGTCTAATTCACCCGTTTCAACCCGAAGAACATCCCCGCTCCCATATTTCAACTCGATAACTTTTCAACCACAGTCCACTACAACACCATGAGAAGTTAACCAATCCATCCCAAGGATTACATCAAATTCATTAAACGGCAATAACATCAAGTTAGCCAGAAAACAATGACCTCTAATTGTCAAAGGACAATTTATACATACTTGGTCAACTAACACATGTTTGCCTAACAAGTTGGACACTTTTACCACAAATTTAGTGGACTCGACTAGCATATCAATAGGGGTATCAATTTCATACAAATATAAGAATAAGTAGACCCCGGGTCAATCAAAGCAACGAAAAATATATCATGGATAGAAAAGGTACCCGTAATCACATCGGGAGACTCTGCCTCTTCACGGGCACGTATAGCATAAGTCCTTGCAGGAGTTCTACCCTCGGACCTCACAACAGAATCTTTGGGTGCACCTTTACTGCTAGCCCCACTTCCCGAGTTCTTTTGTGGTCTACCCCTTGAAGGTGCATTACTCGATCTCATAGCTTGCTCTCTACTTTTCTCGCCCATCTCGTGACAACTACAGGTAAAATGGTCTAGCAACCCACATTTGAAACAGCCTCTTTCATTTCCTCGACATTCACCGAAATGACGTCTATCTCACTGAGGAAACTCTGGTCGATTCAGGTGAGCACTACCAACACTCGTGATAGAAGTGGTTTGCGCTTTAGTCACTGCATACTACTTATTTTTACTCTTGCTTGAGAACCCCACTGACGCATTTGGTCGAGTAGGAAACTCTCTCAATCTCTTAGATGAGGTTTGTTGTAATTTTTCCATCTGTCTCCTCTTTGAGTCATGGGACTCAATGTCCGCTCTTCTCTTTTCCTTGGCCAATTCTTTGGCCTTGCAAGCTCTCTTAACAAATATCACGAATTCTCTTAACTCTAAGATGCCAACCAATAGTTGGATATCTTCATTCAATCCATCTTCGAACCTCTTACATATCGTGGCTTCTGTGGATACGCACTCCTGCGCATATTTGCTGAGCCTCACAAATTCGTGCTCATTCTCTATCACTATCATACTACCTTGCTTCAGTTCGAAGAATTTTTTCCTTTTTTGGTCGATGAACCTTTGGCTAATGTACTTCTTTTGGAACTCTTCCTGAAAGAAATCCCATGTTATCCTCTCTCTCGGTACAACTGACACGAGAGTATTCCACCATTGGTGGGCCGAGTCTCGTAAAAGTGACACTACACACTTCATACACTCCTCAAGAGTGCATGATAGCTCATCGAAGACCCTAATAGTATTCTCTAACCAAAACTCTGCTCTCTCTGGGTCATCATTTATGTTTTCTCGAAATTCCTCGGCCCCGTACTTTCTAATTCTATCTACTGGAGGTTTCTCTCTTTTAGCCATTTCTGCTCCTTGAGGAGCTATATGGATGGGTTGAGGAATTGGGGGAGGTAGGGGAGGTGGAGTATTTAGATTCGCACGAATAAACTCTGAATACCAAGCGTCCATCATATGGAAGTAAGCTTCTCTAGCCCCTCCGCCTAGACTTATTGTTACGAGCCCATTATCTACCAGCGCAGTCCCTTTAGCGGGAGCCGGTGCATTGCTTTCCACATCATCTGCTGTAGCCACATCACGATCCATTTACTATATATATATATAAAAACATAATTTATCTCGTCAGGAGTCGTCATACTATCAATATACAACTATGGCATATATAGCTAGACTTATACTCACGCTAGATTATACCTAGAATTGACTAAACCATAGCTCTGATACCACTAAATGTAACACCCCTTGCTCGAGTTTGAGGCTAGGACTGGGCATGAGGAATTACCTGACTTAAACGCATGCATACAATCATTTCTGGTCACAAAAAAAACTCGATCGAATTTGAAACTTTTCAATCTTAATTTAGAAATTCTTAAAATGGGCTTACGAGGCCCAAAACACACTTTGGAAATGATTTTGGGTTAATCCGAACATCTTTGAAAACCTTGAAAAATGTCACTTGAAACAAGGGTACCGCTCGTTGTAACTCTGAAAATAGGGCTTAGTCAGAATAGTGGTTTCAAGACCACAAATCTGACATCAAAATATTTATTTTATGATTATTATAAGGCCGAGAATATGAGAATATGCATGTGTTAAAGTTTCATGAAGAAATTCTTTGAGTAAGGTGTCCAATTGCAAATTAAGAACTAAATTGAATAAATTTTAAAACTTGAATTCTAGAAGAAATTTGTATGAAATTGCTTTAGATTATAAATTAGAAGATCTTGGAGAGCAATTTTCCCCAATTTCAAATTTTTGGACAAAAATGGGCTTGCATGGATGAAAGTTTAAAGAAAATGCTTAAGGGCATTTTGGTCATTTGGCATTTTAATGAAATAACATGGGAAAAAGAAAGCCAAAATCAGCCATCTTCTTCCCATAGCTGCCAAAATTCCTAGAGCTCCATAATCTAGGATTTTCCACATTTCAAGCTCAATAGTAAGTGCTCCCAAGCCCCGTTAATGCTCTTTGTATTTTTGAAATCCCGGTAGCTTGCTCTATCCATTTCTACCCATATTTCATGCTAGGGTTCATATTTAAAAATTTAACCATGCATGGGTTACTTGTATTTTGATGGATTATGGAGGGAAATGAAAGATGAATGTGTATTAAACATCTTTTTCTAGGTGATTTTCATGAAAAACCTTTATAGGGACTATTTTGCAAAAGTTGTAAAATTTATGGTAGAAATGAGAAAATAATGGGAAATGTGGGCTGTCATATGAGGGAAAAGTGTTCGGCTAGGCTTGGGTAAGATAGAAATTGTATGTGTTCCATTATACGAGCCTAGGGACTAAATCGTAAAAAGGTGAAAGGTTAGGGGCAAAACGGTCAATTGGACCAGGGTGGAATTTAGACTTGAATTGTATAATGTAGAGTGTTAATAATTTAGTTTTGTTGTAATAGACCCCGAGGAATAAATTTCAGAGGTCGATCGAGGAAAACGAAAGGTTTCGGAATAACCGAAACACCGCTCCGAAACGATTGCCAGGTAAGTTCGGATAACTTAAGGTGAACTCCTAATATGCCTAATTATATGATTTATGAATGTATGATGTTTGCATTGGTTGATGGCATAGAAATAAATGAAATGTATCTTTGATAATGATTTGTTGAAAATGTCTCGGTTGAGGTTAAAAAGGGAATTCGATGGATAACTATAATTAACATGTGAATTGAGATCCTACATGTGTTGCAGTAAGGGTTTAGCCCAGACGGGTAATCTGTAGATCTTGATTATGAAAAGGATCTAGCCCAGACGGGTGTTCCTTTGGATGATTGAGCCTCCCAAAGAATACATGTGCATTCTGGATTTAGCCCGGACGGGCAATCCGATTGGGGTCTGAATTTAGCCTGGACTGGTAATTCAGATTCGAGCTCTGTAAAAGTGTTTATTAAAATAAGGAATTTATCCTGGACTGGTAATCCTGACATCACCTTATAAGTTTACGATATGGGGGATTTGGCCTGGACTGGTAATCCTACAATAAAATGTGAGGTTCGCGAGAGTGCACACCTGATATAATCATCCTTATGAATTGACGGTTAATGAATATTCCATTGAGATTTCCTAGACACTCAACAGGATTAACATGAACTACGTGTACAAAATGAATTGTTAAATGATGAGCTCATTTATGATCATTTATATGGTGCATTGTCGTGTGACTAACTCTTTGGTTGAGTACATGTGATAGGGAACCATGTCTTACTTGTTGGTTCTTTATCTATTATGGATGTATGCTAATTACTTGGTAAGTTTACCTTCCCGTTATTCGAGCTTACTAAGCATATAAATGCTTACCCCTCTTTTTTCCCTATTTTTTTTTCAGAGCTCAAGAACTTGTGAGGATTGGAAGATGGTAGGAAGTCAGCACACTATCATCAGCACAGCTTTTGTATAAATACATTTCTATTTTGTTCAATGGCATGTATAGGGTTTTGAGTATTTTTTTATATGTGTCATTTGATTTGCCAAATGAAGGCATGTAAAGATGTATCTATCTTTTTGTATATGGTCATTGGAATTGGCTCAATCGAAGTAGGTTGTGACCTACAAATCCATGCATGTTTATACTCTTATATGATGGGTTGCTACAATTGGCAATGACTTACCAAAACGAGCCAAATTTTGAATGAATTACTATAATATGGAAACCCATAAATACTAGATGGGAAATAACCTTGCATGTATGACACCAATGAAATGAGGTCTCCATGCAATAAGTTTTATCAAGATCATTTACGAGGGTATAATTATGTTTTATTTTGTATTTGGTAACCATTAAGCATAAGAAGTAAAAAGGGGTGACCAAAAGGCTTGGGAAATAGCCTATTAGGGTCCACATGGTTGGACACACGGGCATGTGTCTAGGCCGTGTGTGACACACGGCTCACTCCCATGGGTGTGTGCTACGGTCGTGTGTTCCCTGCACTTAAAATTTTAGGTCGGTGTAGTACACGAGCAGGCCACACGGGCCCGAGCCTTAGTTGTGCTTAAAAGACAGTATTGAACACGGGTAGGCCTCATGGGCATGTGCAGAGGCCGTGCTGAAAAGTCAGTGTTGCACACAGACTAAGGGCACGGGCGTGTGTCAAACCACATGGGCGTGTGTGACCACACGGTCTATACCCACACGGGCGTGTGGAGCCCTAAGGCATGAATTTTCCAAGTTTTTCTTAAGTTCTCGGTTTAGTCCCGAACTATTTCTAATGTATGTTTTGGGCCTCATGAACCTGTTCAAGGGACATAAAGCATGTGAATGAAAAGTTTCAAGTTAAAAGAAATTTTATAGTTCGGATTTATATGCGCATGCTTGAGTTAAGTCTGGTAGCAACTCGAACCCTGTCCTGGCGTCGGATTTGGGCAAAGGGTGTTACACTCGTGCCCCAAACCCATGTAAATTTATTTCTAAATTCGAACCTACAAAGGTTTTCACACGGCCTAACACATGCCCGTGTCCCTTAACGGCCATGAAGCGCCCGTGTCCCTCTCATGGCCATGACACGCCTGTGTCTAAAAACCTTGACATTCTATGTTTGACGTCAACAACCAATTAGAGGCACACAGCTAAGGCACACACCTGTGGCCAAAGGCTGTGTCTTTGCCCGTGTGTTTACTACCGTGCATGCTGACTTGCAAATTCGAGGTGCAAGGGACACACGGCCGGACAACACGCCCCTGAGGCTAATCGTGTGTCACACACGGCCTAGACACACGCCCATGTGTCTAGCCGTGTGGACAAAAATAGGCTATCTACCAAGCTTTTTTGCCACCCTTACTTACACTTGCCAACAAAAAAATACACACCACCAATTCACACGGCAACACAAAGCCAGTTCAACCACAACAAGATATCTAATACAACCATATTACACTTTAACAATCTAACAAGAACTTAATTAGTCATGCAATTTACTCATCTATGAAATCATTATTTGCACTTATCAATAACCAATATTCACCACCATCCATGGCATTATACAAAATGACTAAAGAGCTATGACAAGCCACTTGTTTGGCCCCAATTTGACCATTTCAAAAAAAAATGATAAAACTAGTTATACCAATTGCTTCAGGGATAGTGTGACTAGCTTCTCCGACGTAAGGCTATGATCCACGAGCTACTTTGGTGGCACTATAAGAAAATGGAAAGGAAAAGAGGTAAGCATAAAGCTTGGTAAGTCGCATGCAAATAATGAGTAACTATAAGCTACCATAAGGGATCATACTCCCAACATATCTCGATTTGCACATGAAAGTAGGGATTCATAAACACTACTTGCTCATATTTGTTTCTCACCAATCATACAACATTGGTTTGAATTCACATTTCATAATTCATATAAAGTACACAAGTAGTCATATGCATAACTTACTCACTTTCCTCTTTTACTAAACATACAATGTAAATGAGGCTCGTATGTTGAAATTCTCGTTTAGGCATCTGTACCACTCACCACATGGTCATAAGTTCTCTCATTTCGATATAAATCATAAATCTCCTTTTAAAGCATTTGGAATACTACAGGATATTTAATAGCCCCAAACATGGGATAAGATGTCGACGCCATGTCCTAGACATGGTCTTACATTGGCTAGCACATCAAAGTCGATGTCATGTCCTAGACAGGTCTTACACTGACTTTCATATATCAAGGCCGATGCTGTGTCCTAGACAGGTCTTACACTGGCTCTCATCTATCGGTGTCAATGCAATATCCTAGACAAATCTTACACTGACACACAACAAGATGACGCCATGTCCCAAACAGGTTTTTCATTAGCTTGTATATCTAGAGGCCGATGCATGTCCCAGACATGTCTTACACTAGCTTTCATCTCAATGCCGATGCATGTCCCAGACATGTCTTACACTGGCTTGTATATCTCAAGGCCGATGCATATCCCAAACATGTCTTACACTGGCTCTCATAATATGGCCAATGCATGTCCCAGACATGTCTTACATTAGCACACATATCACCCAATGTCATGGCATGAATATCCAAATCTATTCCTAATGTTCAACCGGGAGTTTTTATTGCATTAATTTCTCAACATGCATACTCATTTTCACAATCAAAACAATTTATACAATATCAATTTAATAGCACATCATAACAATATAGTTGTATTATTAACATACAACTTACCTCGGATTACAAAATGTAGGTGACTAGTCGATTTAATCTACTTGCTTGGCCTTCTCATGGTCTAGGTTCGAATTTTGTATTTCTTGATCTAAAATAATAAAAATTCACTCATTTAATCACTAAATAAATTTAGACAATCAAAATTCTCATTTTTGGCAAAATGACCATTTTGCCCCTAGACTTTCACAAAATGACCATTTTACCCCTAGGCTCAAAAATCGATTTTTATCAAATTTCTTCATGTCTTAAGCCTAGCCAAACCCTTCTTACTCTTATAGAAACCCAAAACTCCCATTATTTCACAACATTACTATCTATTTTACAAATACTACAAACTAGCCCTTTTTAGGTGTTTTTCATGAACACCACTTCACAAAAGTTGTTTATTAAACAACTAAAATTCATTTTCTTCCAAATATCATAAATGCTCTCATGGTGAATCTCTAAGCTTTTAGCCATTTTGCAAAATAGTCCCCTTAACAGGTAGTTCATGCTACAAGGGTTCCAAAAGTACCAAAATTATCAAAAATAACCATCTAAATCACTTACTTGAGAGAGAAATAAGTGGCTGAAAGTTTCAAGCTACCATGGCTATTTCTTGGAGGAAAAATCGGTGGAAGAAGGAAGAGAAAAAAAATGACAACATTTTCTTTATTTTATTTATTAGTCAAATACATCACCTAATGGCAACAACCTTTGATTTTTTTGACTTTCTTTGTCTCAATGGCCGGCTATGCCTTAAAAATTGGCCTATTAGCATATTAAATACCCTTACTTTATAATCTATGGCCATTTAACACCATTTGTTAGCAATTCACAACTTTTTTTCTTTTATGCAATTTAGTCCTTTTTCAAAATTAAACTTCCAAGCACTAAAATTAATCCATCAAAATTTTCATGCCTCATATAATCATACTATGACACCAAATTAATAATAAAATAATTTCTCTGACTTCGAATTTGTGGTCTCGAAACCACTGTTTGACTAAGCCCAAAATCGGGCTGTTACACATACGGTCTAGCACACGGGCGTGTGCCTTGGCCGTGTGACCTCAATTTTTTGATGACGTCATAAACAGAGAGTTACACGGGTTAAGGACACAGGCGTGTGAGACCACACGGCCTACTCACACGGGCGTCTCCCAAACCATACGGGCGTGTGACCTTTGTATTTATGAAAAATTTTCTAAGTGTTTGGAGAGTTTCTAAAGTTCTCGGTTTAGCCCCGAACCATCCCCAATGTATGTTTTGGGCCTCGTAGGCTCGT
The DNA here is from genome assembly GCF_007990345.1 of Gossypium hirsutum. Taxonomy (NCBI): domain Eukaryota; kingdom Viridiplantae; phylum Streptophyta; class Magnoliopsida; order Malvales; family Malvaceae; genus Gossypium; species Gossypium hirsutum. Next base: position 95,603,201 of record NC_053431.1, on the reverse strand, counting down.
CTAAAGGATGATACGAATGTTTTTGAAAAGTTTAAATTTGAATGGAAATTCATGTCTCTGTTTTGAATGTTCGTTAGAGTTTAAGTCTGGTAATGCCTCGTACCCTATTTCGACCTCAAATACAGGTAACGGGTGTTACATTTCTAACCACATTTCTCACCCAATTTGTCTTCAACCAACATTAACACTTTTGCACATCATCAAACCATATAAAACTACTCAATACAAGCCAAACTCAATTCTTAAACATAACATATCATCACATACATCCAAGAATCCATACTTACCAAATTAACCAAAGACACATTTAAGCATATTTATACCTAATATACCAATCCAATCCAACCATCAATATGCTTATGTATTATCCATCATTCAACCATACCAAGCACAAATTAAACATGATAATGCCACATATATATACATCAAATTCAAGCCATTCAAATGGCTAATCACAACAAAACAATTGTATGCCATCATTGGCCAAATAAACCTATACATGTCATTATAATCAAAATGAATCTACTATATATACCGAAATGGGCCGATAGATGTGTGATGTAGCTCTGACCAGCTTCCAACCTTGACGAGCTTCCGAGTTACTATAAAACAGGGGAAATAAAATAGAATAAGCATTTAAGCTTAGTAAGTTCATATAACATGGAATTTAACTTACCATTTATTCACATTTAAGGTAAGCAAACAAGATATATCCAAACCAATTTGGCCAATAGCCTAAGCACTTATCCTCATTAACCATATTAGCCATGTATTTCATATAAATATCAAGAAATATGTATGAGCTCAACAATAAACAAATTTTCATATACATATACTTTCCACATCATGTGTCCATATAATATGTACAAATCATATCCATGTATTTCAAGTATATACCCATAATAATTCGTCTCGAATTCATATTGTCTCATATTAGAACCTTGCACGTTGAACCATTTAAATTATTGTTGGATACACGGGTAGTACACAAGAAGTATACAAATTTTTAATCCGTCAATTCATATACAGGTATGTCCATATGAGCATGTAATCAGGAAGCTCTTCCGAGCCATGTAACGGGAAGCTCTTGCAAGCCAATTATCGGGAAGCTCATGAGAGCCATTAATCGGGAAGCTCATGAGTGCCAAATATCGGGAAGCTTGTGAGAGCCATATAGTGGGATGCTCATAAGAGATAAATAATGGGACGCTCTTACGAGCTTTGGTGTGTCTACAACACATGCAGGACCACAACCAATTCGGGAACCCTTAATGACATGTCATTTGTATCCATCGAATTTCCAAGGTTAAAACTGGACTTAGTACTTATCGGATACGTGATCAATACTTATACATGGAAATTATACATTCCACATACATATCATTCAATTTAAACATATAATTATAAAATTTAGTTACACGAACCTACCTCGACAAGTATACGTAGATTTGTAAGCTAATAATCTGATATTTTTTCTTTTCCTCGATCCAATTTTGTACTAGTTCTATTTGGATCTATATGAATGAATTTATCTCAATTTAATACAATTCATATTCAATTCAGTCCAATACACATCTTTGGCAAAATTATTATTTTTCCTATACTTTTAATTAATTACGATTTTGTCCCTAAGCTCGGAAAATGAAATTCATACAATTTAGTCCTTATTCCAAGCCTCAAAGGTTTTCATATACAACAATAGCAGTCCATTTATTTCATAAAATTTAGAATTTTTCCATGAATTTTCCATCTTTTCAATTTAGTCCCTAAATCATAATTTCATCAAATTTCTCTTTACAAAAGTTGTTAATCTATCAACAACCTTTCATTTTCTACCATAAAACTTTATAAGTCAACTATACTTATCCATGGAAAAACCCTAGCACTTTAATATTTTTGCAAATTAATCCCCGAGATAGCTAAATTAATCTATTACGATCTTAGAAACATAAAAAATCATTAAAAACGGGACAAGAATACATACCTAATTAAGAAAAAATAGCTTATTTGAACTCAACATCCATGGCTAGGGTTTCCATGTATTTTTTTTAGGAAAGATGATGAAAATGATTGTATTTTAATTATTTATTTCATTTATCATCATTATTTTATCATCTTTCCAAAATTAACCTTAATAATTTCTTAATTTCTAATGATGAATAATCATCCTTATCTAATAACTCCTCCAAATGGTCTATTTGTCATATAATGACCTCCAATTTTAAATTCCATAGCTATTTGATACCTTAAGCTACTAGAATTCAACTTTTGCACTTTGTGCGATTTGGTCCTTTTCATTAAATTAGACATGTAATCGGTAAAATTTCTTAACGAAATTTTTATATGATATTTCTATCATAATTTAGACCATAAAATAATATTAAAATAAATTTTCTTCTGACCTCAAAATTGTGGTCCAAAAACCACTGTTCCCATTTCACTAAAAACGGGTTGTTACACCTTATCATCATCTTCTTCATCTTTATCTTTACCTCATCTTCATCTCATTCCTCTATGGTTGAGTGCGGTGTCATCCTAGGTTGTCATCTTATGCGAAGATGAGCCATCTCAGTAGAAAAATGACTTTGGGGGTGTTTGCGACACTATCGGCGAATAAGTGTATGGTGTTGCATAACTCGATTGCAGATAAAATCTTAGAATTGTCAGATATGAAGGATACTTCAGTATTGTTGTCGACATTGGCACTCTATATGGTGCTAGAGATGGAGGTGGTGCAAAAAATACACCTGCAGCATGTATTGATACATGGTACGGTGGTGCTTGTATATAAAAAATGGAGTTAGTGAAAGCACTAGAATGATATGAATCATACTGACTAGGAGGTGGTGCAACCATCAATGCCACGTGTGGGTTGGAGCTGATGATGGCTCCATCGAGGCATAAACTCCCGACATAAGATTTATGAAAAGTCATCTTGGCCTCCTACGACGACGTTGCCTAGTCCTTTCCTCCTTTGACAATAGATATGGCTTACCGTATGATGTCTAAACCAAGTCATATAATCCGGAGAGGTTGCCAATTCTAGTGTAAGAATTGGTTTGTGCATAGGTATGAAATCTACCTATACTACCAAATGTAGATATATTTCTCGTGGCATTTCACCTAATCTTCGTTGATTCTTTCCCACAAGTCGACCTTGTGTAGTTTTTCGATGTCATGGGGTGACGACAGAATAGTTTGCCTAAACCTGAATTGGCGTATCACTTAATTGGATTCGTGCATCTCCACCATCGCGAAAGCTATCAATGACGCCTTGACGTGACAGATATTGCGATTGGCCAAATTTCAATCGAGCTGCATTATTGAATTCTCGGGTTAGCATATGGCATCTATTCAAACTATAGTACAAAATTATAAATTTTATCATCTACCTAATATTAAATTTCAAATCCTTATGTAAATATTATATAATTTAAAATTTCAAAAACTAACCTCAACTTCCAATCGTTGATCAAACAGTAGTAGGATACCTTCGAACTAGTCCACTATACCCACACAAATCATCTCATTGTTCCACCTATTCAAATAATATGTTATTTCAAAAATATAATAATGAAAAAGATATTATGATAACTATATTATCAAAATGAATTTTACACTGTTACGAGTGGGAATTGATAAGGGGCATTTACTCGGAGACGTAAAAATGGTAGTCGATACCATGCCCATGATTGCAGAAGGAGTATACAACCATCGATTTTAATTTTTTTTGTGGTTGTATCGTTCGGCACATCTCTCGATACAATACATCCATTACAATTGATCTCTAACTAAGTTGCCTCACTTCTTTCAAGTCGACGAGTTGTAGTAGCCACCTTAAATGTACCATATTTCAAGATTTATCGAGCATTAGAATACTTCCAATTAACCTTAGGATGAATGCTCGAGCGTATAGTTCTCTTTCAAAGGAACTCGCAAAGTTGTCAAGATAACTAAAATTTTCTTCCAACCATTTCATCTCTATCCGGCTACCAAAATACTTGTCTAGCACATTGCCTAATATTTGCTCGCAAATGCCACTTCAATCGCCAATGACCACTACCCCCATAACGACTAACTCATCCACCAGTAAACTGAGTTGTAAAGTTACCTCTTCGAGTGTAATTGTACACTCACTGCATGGAAGATGAAATGTGTATGTCTCAAGTTTCCATCTTTCCACCAAAACATTGATAAGTGTGGGATCCAATTTAGTTCCCCCCTCGAGCATACGAGACATGTGCAAGAATCTCACCTCTTGCAAGTGTTGTTCAATAACACGTAGTGCCTTCATAGATAAATTGTGTATGTACATCTCTAAAATTTGATCTTTAGCCTGATTATATAAACATAAAAAAATATAAATTTAATAATGTTAACAACTTAATAATGAAATTAAAATTGAAAACATTAAAAATATTTTCTTAACATTTGCAATTGGGCGTTGGAAATGTGCTTGACATTGAAACAAATAAGTGGAATTGTCATTATAAAAATCAATTAAAAAATAAATTATGAAATATAAAATTAAAACAACAAGATTTTGAGAGAAATTGAATGAAAAATTGAGAATTGAAAACTTGAGGGAAATGAGAGAATGAATGAATTAAGAGATTTGAGAGAGAATTAGGAGAATGAGATTTGACTGCAAAAGGGAAAAAATGACCTGGGTTTATATAGCAAATAAGCCGGTGGAAAAAATTTGTCGATTGGACTTTTTTACCATTGAAAAAAGTTACCGTTGCCTAAAAACACATCTAGCAGGACGCATTTTCGTCTAACTTGGTAGAAAAATGTGTCTTGTTGAACGTGTTTTCTATTTCTCTCTCCAAAATAGATTTATTTCCCTAAATATCACAAAAATCAGTCCAAAATCCTTTTTTTTTAAATAAATTGGCATATTTTTAAAATTTAGCCGATATAAAACATATACAGGCATAACAATACACATGTTATTGCAAAATAGGGTTATCACTTACCACACTAGCTACCTGATTCATAGTGATGTATATAGAATTATAATTTGGAAACAAAAAAGAATATTCCAAATTTGAATCTCCAACTAATATAATATTATATTTTAAAATGATTATATAATGAAGTTCAACTTATAAGTTTCTCTACCAACAACTCTCTTTAATAAAATGGAAAAAAAAAGGGAAAAAGAAAAGCTTTCTCTCAGCATAATCATGCCATTAACATTAAGTTGAATATTATATAATATTCAGATTCTGCACCACCAAATACTAATCATGCAGAAAAAATTGGAAAGATTCGACCAATTTCTGTAAAATGTTTAATTGTTTAATCGTAGCTTTAATTTTTCTTCTTTCCAATTGGATAATGGTAACTTTAAACTGGTTTAATTGGACGGTTCTCTTTTGGCGGCTATGAAAACCTTTAGTAGTGTAAAGAACAATTACTCCAAATTACAGGCAGCTCTAAAACATTTTATTTATTTTGGTTCAGAGGTCAGGATTGAAGTTGTTTGGTTTTGAAAACTCTCGATTTCATGTGAATTAGGATTTAAACAACGTAAGACGATATTAGGGAGCAGGCAAAGCACAAGACCTAAAATAATAATTTTCATTTTAATGTAATGATAATTTGCACTTTTGAAACCTCCCAAAATAATAAAATTTCAGTTCAATTTCTTTAAAAATTATGACAAAATAAAAAAATTTACTTTAATCCCTTATAAAAATTTATAATTTAATTTTAACTTCTTAAAATAAAATTTTAATTTGGTCACTGATGAATGATGAAATGACAAACAATAAAACTTATAATATAAAAAATAACCATATAAGTTTTAATTTGTCTTGTCTATCAAACTATTAGCTCATTTTGATTGGGATGGTCCCTGAAATAGTTAATTAATTAAAATTAGGCCCAAATAAACTTTGTTTTATATAATTTATGCCATTTTCCAAACATTCCTCTCCTTTTGTATGAGTGAGCAATTATTTGAGTCTCTTTCTTTTCCATTTCAAATGCAATACTTTAAAGGCACATTCATACACTTTGATTTGATTTTGAGAAAGGAAAAATAAAATAAAAGAAGCTTTAGCATATTCAAAGTAGAAAACAACTGAGGGAGGTTTACATACGCACCCAAAAAATGATTAGGCTTCCTTTTTATAAGCGAGTAAAATATTATTATATTAAAATAATTTATTTTTTATACCTGGCATGATGGTAAAGGTTATTATTGTGATTTTGCTTTTGATTCTGCACCTCTAAATAATGTTTTATTTTCTTGCATATTATTAATTATTTTTTTACTGTATTCTCTAATTAATGTTTTCGATAACACCAAAGACAGCAAGGTGCAAGTTCAAATCAAAATAGCAGTAAAGGAAATGATAGTTCATCTATCCTTTTTTAGGTTGATTTTATATTTTTTACCCTCCAGTAAGCAAAAATCGAGTTTATTGAATTATTTAAGCGAACTCAAATAAGTTATTTAAGTTTTGAGTTTAAATCGAATTGAATTTTAGAATTCAAATAATAAATTAGTGTAAATATCTTTTTGGTTCCTGTCAAGTTTGAAAATGAGTAAATTGGTCTCTCTTCTAACAAAAATTACAACAAATTCTAAATAATTTTAAAAAATTTTAAAAAATGTGTAAATAAAGTTAAAAAAATTAATTTTTTTAATAATAATTTTGTGACCTAAATAAGTTAATTAATTATTCAAGTTTATCATACTAAAGTATTTTTATTATTATTTTGCTTTGAAAATGTTTTTAAATTTATGTGTTCTAACATGTTATTAGTTATATTATAACAAGATTTTAATTTAACATGTTTAATTTTTTAATTTAACTCGAATAATTTCACTCAATTTAACTCGACTCAAATTTCATTTCACTCAACTTAATTTAAAAAAATTCAAATCGAATTAAAATAATAAAATAAGATTCATTAACTCAATTAACTTAAAATTTTTTAACCTCGTATCTATACGCAAAATCTGAACATTGGAAATGGAGAATGAATTTAAAGATTATAGAGATACAAAATAATGGTTTTTGGCAGTATGAAGTGGAAAAAAAAATTAAAGTGCTTTATATATATATATATATATACAGTGTAACTTTATGGGCTTATTTGCCAAATTAACCCCTCCATGAAATTGCAAATTTTCATCATCGTCTTTTGCATTCTTTTAATTACCTTTACAGTCCTAATTATACCACATCATTTACAATTTACTATAATTTTTTAGGAATTATCCCAATACAAGTTCCCCGTTCTACATTTTTTAATTAAAATTTTTTTTTCTGAAACAACCTCATAATTAATTCTAAAATTTTAAAATTTTTGGAAATTTAACAAAATAAATCCTTTACTCATCACCTAATACGTTTTACAAATCTTAAATAGCTTTTTCTAATTTATTGCATATCGGTTTTATTTTATTTTTTATTTACTTTCTTTTATATAAGTCGTCTTTAATTTTTTATATAATGCTTCAGTCCCTCCTTAACTTTTAAATAGGAAGATAATGCGCTTTAATATACTCAAACACACATCCCCTACATTAACAATAGTGTCAATGCCAACCGAGCTAAAACTCAATTGGTTGATTTTATTATTTAATATAATATATATATATAACAGTAATACAAAATTAAAACAGTAATAATACTTTTATTTCATCTTTTATACATCATATATAATAATTTTTTTTAGTACCAAATTTACTTATTAAACGTATAAACATAGTGGAAACATTTGAAATTTTACGTATTCGGATATTAACAGTTTCCTAGAGTTCGTAAATATCTATCGAATTCTCTTAAAATATTTGCATTTTTTCAAACAATTCAAACTTTTGCAATTAATGGTTTTTTTATTCAAATAATATAAAATAATTAAATAAATACTAAAATGAAATAAATGTATTAATATTTATGAATCTAGACAGAAACTATAGTAAAAAATCGATGTAGCCTGACCAATCGGCGGCATCCCTCCCCCAACCACCAGCCACATCAAATATTCTTTTTTATATAATTTTTTATGGGTGCACCGAACTGAAATGCGATAACCTAAACTATTTAGGGATTTGATTTGTAAATTTATCATTTTGATTCTTTTAAGTATGACAGCTTGATGGCACCAAACTTTAAATAGGGTAAATTATTTCATAAACCCTTCTTGTTTGTTATTTTCCTTCAATACAAAAAATAGAGAGGCCTCTTACCAATTAGTCCAAAATGTTTTTTTATTAAAAAGTATTTTGTAAAAAATATCCGGAAATAATTTTATTTATTTTTCAAAAAATAAATTTTTTTGTTCAAATAACCTTTTTTGTAAAAATATTTTTCGAAAAATTATTCAAACTAGAATAAAATAATTTGAAAGAAATATTTTTCAAAAAATAAATGAAATTTATTCCTAGTTGAAATTGTTTTTTTTTACCAAAATACTTTTTAGTAGAATTTTTTTTCTTTTTTTGTACTAATTGGTAATAAGCCTCTCTACTTTTGGTGTTGTACATACCAATTTTGGCCCCGGCCTTTTACAAGCAGAAATTAAAGACCCAAACCCCACTAAAATTAACCCCAACCCATTTCTTTTACAACCAAATAGACCCTTAAACCTAGACCCAAAACACCTACCCGAACCATAAACCCAATACAAACAAACTTAAGCTACACCTAAACCCATTTAAAACCAATCAAACCCGTCAGCCCAATAACCCAATTTAACCCAAACTAAATTGAACTTAATCTACCCAAACCCAAAACAATTCAGACCCAAATCCCCTAGCCCAATAATATAGCCCAAATTAGGAAACAAAAAAAACACCTAACCCTAGCCTCAACTTTCGGTGCCACTTGCTTTTGACACCAGCCACTTGCCCATCGCCTTAGCCACCTGCAACACGCCATCGCCACTATTGCACCTGCCACCAACTCAGGTCAAATCCACCGCCACAACACCTTCAAGCAATTAAAACGAAAAGACAACAAAAATAATAGAAAAAGACTTGTACAATGGCTATAAAACCCGAATCCAAATCTTGTAAAAGGGTCGGCAAAATTTTCAGTCAATACAAACATTAGATTTCTAAATATAAGTAAAACAGTGACTCCAAAGCAAGGATTAAACACCAAATCGGAGGATCTAAACAACAAGAACCAGATTCAAGCATAAGGTGATTTTACTTTAAAAAAAATCGAATCTTTCTTTTTCTTTTTCTCATCAACTACAAATATATATATTACATTATAAAAACAAAAAAAAATAAAAAAAATACCTTTTTGAAGTTCCAGCCACCGTGGACGGTGGCCGGCGGTCCGGCGACCGGATGGTGACCGGCCTTGTGGCCGGAAATCACCCACCCTCTCCCTCTCTCTCTTTTTTTTTCCTTTCAAATGCAGAAATGAATTTTTTTTTGAAGAAAAGAGGCCTTTTATAGCCCCCAAGAACGACGTTGTTTTGGGATTGGCCATTAAGCCCCAAAAAGACGTCGTTTTGATTAAGACTCGATCCGACCCGACCCTAACCCGCCAGGATCTTCATGTTTTTGGGCTTAGGGGCTAATTGCGTGCGCGGTCCTTCCGCTTTTTCTATATATAGCAATCAATTTTTTATTTCTTTTAAATTGGCCCTAAAATTTATCGCGCTTTGCGATTTGGTCCTCCCTTCAGTGACATCGTTTTAAGGGCTCGAGTAAATTGCTTTTTTGGTCCTCTGCAGTTGCACGCACGTTCAAATGGGTCCTCTTTTTTATATTTTATTTAAATTTTCCCCAAAACTTTGATCTTAATCCAATTTTAGTCCTTTTTTCGTTTATTTTTCATATTTATCTTGAATTTTATATTATTTTTGCTATTTCATTTAGCTTTAAATATTATTCATGTTATATATATTATTGTTATCACTATAAATTTTATATTATTATTATATTATATTTAGTTATATTTTTTAAATGTCTCATTTTTTTACTATTATATGCATTTATATTTATTATTATTATATCTATTATTAATATTATTAGTACTAGTATTGATTTTCACTTAATGTTTATATATGTATATACTTGTACGTATTTATGTAGTGTATTAATAGTTTTTTTCATATTATTATCATTTCTAATATATATATCGTATATGTTTTTATATATGTTATGTATATATTTTTAATATTATTAGTTATATATTTTTTATACTATTTCATGTATATATTTTTATATTATCTTATGTATATATATTTTTAATAACTATATTATGTATGTATTTTTAACACTATATTATGTACATACTTTTAATATTATTATGTATTTATCTTTAATATATATATACATATATTTATGTAGTATTATTAATAGTCGTTTATTAATAGTCGTTTTTTTATTTCTAATATGTATATATTATGTAAATATTTTAATACTATATTATTTATATATATATTTTCTTACATATTATCTTACGTATATATATATTTTTTAACTATATTATGTATGTATTTTTAACGCTATATTATGTACATATTTTTAATACTATGTATATACTTTTTATTCTTATTATTACGTATATATTTTAATAGATATACGTATATATTTATATATCGTTATTATTATTAGTTATTTTTTTATATTATTACTATTTTCAATATATGTTGTATATGTATATATATTTTTTTAAAATCTAGTATTATATGTTTTATATATATATGTTCACTACTATTTCATATTTGTATTATTACTATTATTATCATGTTTAACACCATATGCACTACTATTGATTTATGATTATTATTATCACATATACATTGTTAATGTTTTATATATTATTTGCTTCGTATATTCTTAACTTTTCATTATTATTTGCTTGTGCCGAATTTAGCATATTAGATCACATCTTATATCAACATCGATATTAGTTTTCTTTTTCTTTTTATTCTTATTTTAAAATATTTTTCATTCATGTTTTTTAATTTCAATAAATAAGGTAACGTACCGATTTAACATTAACTCGTCTATTTCATCGCTATATTGGGTGAATATCATCGGCTCGTGTTAAAAACGGAATGCCCTTCTCAAAAGAAACTGAAATTTTAAAAATTCTCGTGTTTTGGTCGGATCACGATTAAAATTTAAATTGAACTCGTATTTTTGAGAATTAAGACAACGTGTGTTTAACAAGATACCAATTTTGGGCGTCGTGAGGGTGCTAATACCTTCCTTGCGCGTAACCGACTCCCGAACCCTATTTCTCTATGGATCTTCGCGTAGACCCAAATTTGGCCTTCATTTTTGTTCAAAAATAAATTTTCTTTTTAAAAAAGAGGATTTATTAGGTGTCCGATCACACCTAGAAAAAAAGATCGGTGGCGACTCCTTTTCTTTTTAAAACCGAAATTCCATTTTTAAATTTTCAAATAATCATCTCAACTAGCGGCCAAAGCAAAATTTTTCACGTCGCTACAGCTGGCGGCTCCACTGGGGACCCATTCTTGAGAGTCGAGTCGAATTAAACACGTGTTGTCAAAATTTTCGAATTTCCTTGTTCAAATTAATATTTAGTCGTGATCCTTAAATTTTGTTTTTGAAAAATCATGCATTTGCATCGTGTTGTAAATATTCTTCTAACTTGTTTTATCTGGTTGTTTTTCAGCTCTAAATTTTTACGGTTTTAGTTTTGGTTTAGTTTTTAAATAAAACGTAAAGGTTTGTGAGTTTCTCCCCACACACCGCGCACTTGCATTGTTGCATAACATGAGCTCTCTACCCGGGCTCCGTCCGCTTAAGTGGAAGTAAACACTATAACTTCGTGAGTTAACTCGTCCCTCCGCACAGGCTAGTGAATACTTCTGGGTTACATATGACTTATGCTTTCGTGAGTTAACTTGTCCCTCCGCATAGGCATAAGTAAATGTAATCCCTTGAATTAAACTCGTGTGCCTGTGATGGGCTACGACCGAGGCTTCGTACTAGTCTTAGTAGACGATAGTACGAACAATTCGAGTACCTGTCTAGAACCGAAACCGCATATAGTGAACCATACGAGCCACTTAACTAGAGCCTTGTCGAACTTTCATCCGTTAATAATCACCAAAATAAGTACACGGGAGAAACACCTCTTACCTTTCATTTCCTTTACATTTATACTTTTGCAAAGGAATCGGGTCTATTGGACCGGGTAACTTAATTTGTTAGATTCTTCATAGTTTTTTCTCTGTTCATATTTATTGTGATTACTAACAAAGGTTGTTTATTTTCATTTTCATGTTTCATCATGCATCATAAACATCTAGATTAGGAAGGTGTTAATTAGAGATTGGTTGCCAAAAACGGGTTTCTGATGGAGGATTCAATTACACAAGTGACCGAGAAAATACCGTGATTCGAGACTGGTCTTTGAAGACTCAGAAAGTGAAAGGGGATAGTTTAACGGAAAGATGTATCTCCAATCTTCCCGAGCAAGTAATTTTAAATGCTCGTCAGAATAACCTCGAAGATTTAACTCGGATTTGGAAACAATGGGACTCAGATACTAGGGGCATTTTCACTGAAAAGTATGGGGATATAGCTCACTTGATCGCCGTCAATGTAGGCGAACATTTGATTCAAGCCATGGTTTGATTCTGGGACTCAACATACCAATGTTTCACTTTCAATCAGGAAGATATGACTCCAACCATAGAAGAGTATGCTGCCTTGCTTCGTGTTGACAACGTATATGTGAAAGAGCCCAAACCAATAACTTTCAAGAAAAAGCTAGTGAGGTTGATGGGAATGACCGATATATGGGCTGAAACACAGATAAAGAAAAAGAATGAAGCCAGTTGTGTTCCATGGTTTTCTCTGCAAGACTTAGTTCAAAACCATCCAGATATTGTGAAGAGAGTGGATCTGTTTGCTTTGGCCATTTACGGATTAATTATCTTCCCAAAATTTCTCGGGCATATAGAAGTCGCAGTAGTGGATTTCTTTGAAAGATTGAAGCAAGGGATTAACCCCGTCCCGACTATCTTGGCCGAGACTTTTAGATCTCGAAGTTGTTGTAGGAAAAAAGAGGAATGACGTTTTATCGAATGCGCGTAGTTACTTAATGTCTGGATTCTAAGCCATTTCTGGAAAGTGGAGCGCACACCTTTCCACATGTTTTCAAAAACATTCTCCCTATTGAAAGCTTACCTTGAGAAAGATTGGCCAAAGGATGTCACCGAACAACATTGGGTTTCAATTTTTCAGAACCTTCGTATCGAAGATATAACCTGGAGAGCACCATGGATCCGTCCTTCAGTTCTATTATACAAATGTGGAAGCCAAGATTGGGTGCCTTTACTAGGATTATGGGGAGGAATTGGATACGCTCCGTTAATGGTTCAAAGGCAGTTTGCTTCACGATAGTTCATACCCGCTATCAGAGGATTGGTACAATCAGAGTTCGCCTTTACAGGTGAAGGTTACATGAAAAGAGTCTAAGATACTGCAAAGTCTTGGAAGGAAATTCACCTAATGGAGTTATCCCTTTATGCTAATATTATCACTCAAGATTATGACTTATGGAGAAAACGACGAGTGAATAGTCAACAAATCTTACCGATGAGTTATACTTTCCAGAATCCTTTCTCAGAAGAAATGCCATCTGAACTGGAAGTAGCAAGACATGAATTCAAACGTGAAAAGGCTAAGCTATTACGGGATATTAGTTCTCTTCAAGAGGAAAACTACTAGCTGAAGATCGAGGTTCAAATTGAAGAATCTAAAACCACGAAAGTTCAAAAAGAAGCTGAGATCATGAGAAACGACTTAAGGGACCTTGATTTGGAAAATAAGAAATTAAGGAACACTATAAAAAATAGTGGTTTGGGCAAGTCATCAGCAGAATGGAAGGAAGAAATTAGTAACATCAAAGGTGGGATGGAATTCTAGAAAGAGAAAGCAAAGAAAGAAGAGGAAAAAGCTGTGCGTTCTATGATAGAGTTAAGGAAGAAGAATGCTGAGTATGAAACCGTGTCTGCAGAATTTGTGACTAGTTAGTATAAATATCAAGAGCTAAGAGGGAAAGTACGAGATTTAGAAAATACACTACAAGCTCAATAGCAACAGTTGGATAATCTCCTAAAAGCCTTGGAAGAAAAGAATAGTCAGTACGACAGAGACACTCACGCCTACGAAAGAGCTCTCCAAGAAAAAGAAATGCAACTCGGCTTTTTGATCAATGAAATTCGCAAAGAGGCTATGCAAGTTGTGCAATTATCAGATGAAGCTGAAGCTCTCAGTTGCTAATTCCCTCCGAGTCAAAGATCAAGCATATCAGAATTCTTAGAATGAGCGAAGAAACAAGGCATTGTGGCTAGAAAATTTGTGTAACTGTTGAATAAAAAATAGCGAAACGTTTTGTAATAGACTCTTTTGATTAATGAAATGCCTAAGTAGGGGCCATCTTGAAATCGACACCAAATTCTTGCACATTCATTCATGACTAACATTAATTTGACATTCATTCATTTATTCATTCATTACATGTACATATCTCCATAATCATTCACTGAGGCTAAAACCGTATAATCCGCAGTTGCGACACTACAAATCTAGAATCACGCCATTCTTATAGGACGCAAAAGCCAGAATCATGGAAGCTAAGTTCAATGAGAGAATTGAAAGGATGGAAAGGGCCCAAAGAGATTGTAAGAGCAGTTGACCAAGTCACAACAAGAAGCAAGAGATTTGATGTTAAGATCTCGAGAGGAATCGCTCGAGCAAAGAGATCAGATGGCCAAAATGATGGAGATGATGACAGCTTTGGTCAAAGGAAAAGGACCTATGCAGAGCCCTGGCACTATGGAGCCTGAGCCAAGAACTAATCATGATCAGGATCCGCTCTATCCCCTAGGATTCACTCCACCTCATGCACATGTAATGCAAAGAGAATGTCCTCGAGGAGAACCTGCAAGCTTGGAGCAACGACCCGTACCCCTTGCTCATCTAGGGTAAGGTATATTCGTATCAAACCCCGGAGCTAATCCTGTTGATCCCAATGTTCCAGATTTGGATGATCTGGTAGAAATAGCCAGGTTGAAAATGGATGATCATGATGCCCAAGATAAGTACAGGAGCTTGGAAGAAAGGCTCAAGGAAATAGAAAGTGTTGAAACCTTCTCTGCACTAAGTGCCAAAGAGCTTAGTTTGGTGCCTGATCTAGTTCTGCCTCCAAAATTTAAAGTGCTAGATTTTAAAAAATATGATGGAACGAAATGTCCAAAGGCGCATCTTGTCATGTTTTGCCGGAAGATGACTGGTTATGTGAGTAAAGATAAATTGTTAATACACTGTTTCCAGGACAGCTTGGTCGGATCGGCCCTTCGATGGTATAATCAACTTGGTAGAGAAAGGATCCGATCATGGAAAGATTTGGCATCAGCATTTTGCGAACAATACAAGCATGCATCCGACATGGTGCCTGATCGGCTAACCCTGCAGATGATGGAAAAGAAGTTGACGGAGACTTTTAGGCAATACGCGTAAAGGTGGAGGGATATCTCGGCTCAAGTAGAACCCCCATTGACTAAAACTGAGATAACGGTCCTCTTCATCAACACTTTGAAAGCACCGTTTATGATAAGTTGGTAAGAAGTGCCACGAAAGACTTCACAGATATTGTAATATCCGAGGAACTTATAGAAAATGCCATCAAAGTAGAAGGATGAAAGGTTCTGAAAGCTCGAAAAGGGCAGCACCTGTAAAGAAAAAAGAGGCAGAAGCCCATATGGTGGGAACTGAGAGCCACCACACTTCTAATCGTTACCCAATCCAGCCACGACCTCGATATCGCCCACCTCTAAACTTTTATTATCCACCCCAAAGCCCTTACTATCAAGCACCTCCTCCTTACCTTGTCTACACCACAGATAACCAAAGACCATTTGTTATGTTCCCACCAAATACCATGCCTGCTCAAGGCCAACCCAAAAATGAATAAAGACCGACAAGATCCAATCTTGAAAAACCCCAGTTCACCCCAATTCCCGTGTCATACGGAGAGCTGTACCCAAAACTATTGAAAAAACAATTAATATCCCCACATTATATGTCACCCTTGAAGCCTCCATACCCAAAATGGTACGATCCTAATGCTAGTTGCATGTACCACGCTAGAAACCAGGGGCATTCTACAGAAAATTGTTTGGCCTTTAAAAGGAGGGTTCAAGGTCTTATTGATGCAGGCATTCTACGATTTGATGGTGCGGGCAATACGGCTAGAAATCCGCTCCCTAACCACACTGAAGGGAATGTGAGCGCGGTAACAAAAGAAGACAGGTGGCGTGCCAAAAGTTGTGTTTCTGAAATAAAGACACCGCTGCGAAAGATTTGAGAGGTAATAGTTGAAAATGGGCTGTTCTGTCATCACAACAAAATTTTCAAAGAAGGAAATACAAAAAGTCAATGTTTTTGTGATTTTTATGGGATCGAGGGGCATGACATCCAGTCTTGTGAAGGATTTAGAAAACTACTTCAAGACATGATGGACAATAAGGAAGTTGAGATTTTTAACAAAAGGGAAGAGGCCGATGAAGGAGAAGTATGCACTTCTGAAAATCAATCGTCATTTTTCCCTTATAGTGCCGGTCGACCATTGGTGATTTATTACGATACAAAAAAGGAGCAAGTGAAACCAAAGATGATAATTGAAGTACCATCTCCTTTCCCTTACAAAGACAACAAGGCAGTACCATGGAAATATGATGTCAACATTATCATACCTGAAGGTGAAAAATCCAAAGTCACGGCCAAAAATGTTGTCGAAGTAGGACACTTCACCCGCAGCGGGAGGTGTTATTCTAAAGTGGTCGAACCGATGAAGAAGACTAATAATTTGAAGTAGAAAGGAAATGTACCGATGCATGAGGCTGAAGTTGAACTTGAGACTTCGTCCGAACAAGAAGTTAAAAGGCCTGTGAATGAAGAGGAAGCAGATGAATTCTTGAAGTTCATCAAGCATAATGAATATAACGTCGTGGAACAGTTAAGCAAACAACCGGCACGAATCTCAGTATTATCCCTATTGTTGAATTTAGAACCACATCGGAATGCTTTGCTGAAAGTGTTAAATCAAGCTTACGTGGCAAGCAATATATCTGTCGAAAAACTTGGTAGGTGGGTGAATAACCTAAACGCCGATAATTTTATTTCTTTCAGTGATGACGAAATACCGCCAAATGGTAGGGGCTCTGTAAAAGCATTGCATATCACAACCCGTTACAAGGGTTATATAATACCAAATGTGCTCATTGATAACGGGTCAGCACTCAATGTCATGCCTTTGGCCACGCTTTCTAGAATTCCAATTGATATATCTTATCTGAGGCCTTGTCACTCTACAGAAAGAGCATTCGATAGGACAAGACGAGAAGTTATGGGAAAAATTGAAATTCCTCTAGAAGTGGGCATGGAGTTTCAGGTCATGGACATCACACCTTCATATAATTGCCTTTTAGGAAGGCCTTGGATCTACTCTGCTGGGGCAATTCCTTCATCTCTCCATCAAAAAGTGAAGTTTATCATAGATGGTCTTTTGGTCATTGTCGTGGGTGAGGAAGACACTGTCGCATCTATCTCTTTTGATACACCATACCTTGAAGTAAGCAAGGATGCAGTAGAATGTTCCTTCCGTTCCTTCGAATTCATCAATACTACATTCGTTGCTGAAGGAAATAAAATTCCCGTACCCAAGCTGTCAAGGAATACCCAGATGGAAATTGAGTTGACTATGGGAAAGGGAGTCCGAGCAAGAAAAGGTTTGGGAAGATATCAGTAAGGAATAGTTAGAGCTCTAAAACCAGTGCCCCATAAGGCTCGATATGGTTTAGGGTTCGAACTAGATAAGCGACAAAGAAGAAAACAGTTGCAGAAAGATCGAGAAAGGTGGATTGTAAGAACCTTAGGCCGAGAATTAGAATGGGAGCCCATAACGTATCCTCCTTTGTCAAAAACATTTACATCTGCAGGAATGATATACCCCGGACAAGATAATCCACGAAGCACGCTGTTATTGATTGAAAGGGGTCTTTAAAATGTCAGTATAAATGTCATTGACAAAGGAGATGATTCAATTAAAAATGTTTCAATGATACGCCCTTGTCCCCCTGGATTCGTTTTGAACAATTGGACTGCTGTGGACCTTCTTGTAGTTTCTAAGTCTCTTCTAGAGTAATGCTCAATGTTAACACTCTTCTTTTTGTGTGTCCCTAAGTAATAGTGGGATTCTTTTGTAAGAGCTTATGATTTGCTCTTTATCATTTAAATGAACATTAATGAAGATGCATTTTGTCATGGTCTTTTTATTATCATTAACTTCATAATTTTTCCCTCTTCTCACAGCTTATCATTGCATATATCTCACATCATGCCATAATATTATGCTTGTTAGTCTCAATACTTTGATGCTCCTCTATAGTTTTCTTTTCCATTCAACTTTCAGGTGCTCAAATATCAACGTTATGAACAAACTCGTTACAAATCTTAAAATCAATTTTGAGAAAGCTATTTGTTTAGGAGAGTTCGAAGCTGAAGAAAATGTTGAAAACTATGTCTCGTCTCCTAATTTACTAAGAATGGTAGAACAAGAAGATAAACAGATTCTACCTCATCAAGAATCTGTAGAGATAGTAAACTTGGGAAATGAAGAAAAGAGGCAAGAAGTGAAGATTGGGACCTCCATTTCAGATAAAACCAAACATGATTTGATAGTTTTGCTTCATGAGTACAAAGATGTATTTGCATGGTCGTATCAGGACATGCCAGGATTGGATAAGACTGTAGTGGTCCATAGACTCCCACTGAAACCAGAATGCAAACCCATTCAATAGAAGCTAAGACAAATGAAACCTGAAATACTGTTAAAGAAAAAAGAAGAAGTCAAGAAACAATTAGATGCTGACTTCCTACAAGTCTTCAAATACCCACAATGGGTAGCTAACATAGTCCCAGTACCGAAGAAAGATGGCAAGGTATGAATATGTGTGGATTATCGCGATCTGAATCGAGCAAGTCCTAAAGATAATTTTCCTTTGCCACACATCGATACATTGGTGGATAATACAGCCAAACATTCATTGTTTTCGTTCATGGATGGATTCTCGGGTTATAATCAGATAAAGATGGCTCCTGAAGATATGGAGAAAACTACTTTCGTAACGATGTGAGGAACATTCTATTATAAGGTGATGTCGTTCAGATTAAAGAACGCTGGGGCAATATATCAGAGGGTCATGGTCATGTTGTTTCATGACATGATGCATAAAGAAATAAAAGTTTACGTCGATGATATGATCGCCAAATCCAAGGGGGAAAGAGAGCATGTTGAGAACCTCAGAAAGTTGTTTGAAAGACTGAGAAAGTTCCAGCTGAAGCTCAATCCAACCAAATGTACGTTTAGGGCTATCTCGGGAAAATTGCTAGGCTTCATCTTCAGCGAAAGAGGCATTGAAGTTGATCCAGATAAGATAAAAGCCATACAAGAACTACCACCTTTACGCACGCAAAAGGAAGTCAGAGGATTTTTAGGAAGGTTAAACTACATCGCCAGATTCATTGCTCAACTTACCAACCAGTGTGACCCAATTTTTTGACTCCTTCAAAAACATAACCCGGGAGAGTGGAACGAGGAGTGTCAAGTGGCTTTTGACAAGATAAAATAGTACTTGTCTAGTCCCCCAATGTTAGTACCGCCAACTCCAAGAAGACCATTAATATTATATCTGACTGTGTTCAAAAACTCAATAGGTTGTGTACTGGGGCAATATGATGAGTCAGGAAAAAGAAAAAAGTCGATTTATTACCTCAACAAAAAGTTCACAGAGTATAAGGCAAAGTATTCGTCAATCGAAAAATTCTGTTGCGTATTGGTTTGGGTAGCTCGAAGACTTAGGAAATATATATTGTATCATACGACATGGTTAATTTCAAAGCTGGACCCAATAAAGTACATGATGGAATCACCTGCACTTTCAAGAAGAATAGCACGGTGACAGATCTTACTATCGGGGTACGACATCCTCTATGTGAGTCAAAAGTCGATAAAAGGAAGCGCAATAGCTGAATTCTTAGCAACTCGAACAACGGATGAATACGATCCATTAAGATTGGATTTCCCGGATGAAGTCTTGATATGCATTATAGAAAAAGAGTGCGAGTCATCAAAAGAAAAGTCATGGAAAATGAGCTTTGATGGCGTATCGAATGCCTTGGGGCATGGGATTGGAGCAGTCTTGATATCACCAGAAGGGAACCATTATCCGTTCACTGGAAGGCAGAATTTCTTCTGTACCAATAACATAGCGGAGTATGAGGCTTGTATCATGGGACTTCGTGCAGCTATTGAACGAAATGTCAAAATTCTAGAAGTGTACGGAGACTCAGGGCTGGTGATTCACCAAATCTGTGGAGATTGGGAAGTGAGGGATTCAAAATTGGTTAAATATAATGATCTAGTGGCAGAACTAATCAAAGAATTTAAAGAAGTAACTTTTAATTACCTCCCACGAGAAGAAAACCAATTGGCTGATGCCCTAGCCACTTTGGTTTCAATGTTCAAAGCAAATAGAGAAACAGAAATAATGCCTCTCCAAATGAGCATATACGAGGTCCCTGCACACTATTTTAGCATTGAAAAAGAGGCAGACGGACGGCCATGGTTCCATGATATCTTAGAATATATCAAGAATCAAAGGTATCCTGAACAAGCAAATGAGAATGACAAAAGAACAATCAGAAGAATGGCAACAGGATTTGTTCTTGATGGGGACATCCTGTACAAAAGAGGAAAAGATCAAGTGCTCTTGAGATGCGTGGATGATGTTGAAGCTAGAAAAATACTTGAAGATGTCCATGAAGGAATTTCTGGGACACATGCCAATGGTTTCACTATGGCCAGGAAGATTATGAGACTCGGTTACTACTGACTGACGATAGAAAGCGACTGTATTAGTTATGCACGAAAGTGCCATAAATGTCAAATTTACGGCGATAAAATTCATGCAGCCCCTTGGCCCCTTCATGTTATGACTTCTCCGTGGCCTTTTTCTATGTGGGGCATGGATGTTATAGGGCCAATTTCCCTAGCTTCTAATGGACACCGATTCATTTTTGTAGTGATAGATTACTTCATGAAGTGGATAGATTTGCTAATGTGACGAAGACTGCAGTTTGTAGGTTCCTAAAAAAGGAAATCATTTGTCGATATGGTTTGCCTGAAAGAATCATTTCAGATAACTCCTTGAATTTGAATAACAAGATGATGAAAGAAGTGTGTGAGTAATTTCAAATAAAGCATCATAACTCCTCGCCCTATCGCCCAAAGATGAATGGAGCTTTTGAAGCGGCCAACAAAAATATTAAGAAGATTATTCGAAAAATGACAGAGACATATAAGGACTAGCACGAGAAGCTACCATTCGCTTTGTATGCATATCGCACATCTGTACGGACATCTACGGGAGCAACTCCTTTCTCTCTGGTCTATGGAATGGAAGCTGTGCTACCTATCGAAGTTGAGATCCCCTCTCTACGAGTCTTAATAGAGTCGAAACTAGAGGAAGCAGAGTGGGTTCAAGCTCGATATGACCAGTTAAACCTTATCGAAGAAAAATGTTTGAAGGCAATCTGTCATGGACAGATGTACCAGAAGAGAATGATCGCAACCCATGACAAGAAAGTATGGCCAAGGGAATTCCACGAAGGAAAACTCATGCTGAGAAAGATTCTCCCAGCACAAAAAGACTTCCGAGGAAAATGGGCACCAAATTGGAAAGGACCATATGTCGTGAAGAAGACTTTCTCAAGTGGAGCTTTGATTCTCATTGAGATGGATGGGAAAGAGTTACCTAACCCAGTGAGCTCAGATACTATAGAGAAATATTATGCCTAAAACAAAATCAAGATGAAAACCCAGAAAGAGCGTCTTGATTAACACAAAAGATTAAGATGAAAACCCGAAAAGGCATCCTAATGAAGCAAACCTGGGCTTAAAGAGCAAGGTGGTTGAACGGTGGGTCAAACAGCGAGATTACAGTATTTGAAGCATTTCTGAAAACTCGAAATCTTCTACACAAGAAGCCACACTCGAAAGGATTCTTGATTAAGAAACGTAGAAGAGTTCATGTGTTGAATATCTAGAAAGTTTGTATCCATTGAATGTGATCCCCTTTCTCTTTATGATACTTTTTACTATCCTTAGTTAACTTTCTTTCTTTGTTACCTTTGAAATAAATAAATGTGAGGTATCCCTTTCATCCCTACCTGACCATTTTCATGCATCTCATTATGTGGTTTATTTAAATAATAAATAGTAAAATGGCATACTCTGAACATAAGAAATGTTGAGCATTACCCAGATGAAAATTTGATAAGTACAAGAGCCTCAAAGCAAAGACAAAGTTCAACCGGGGGCAAAAAAGTGATATCTGAGAAACACAGATTACTCATAAAGCTTGAGGACGAGTACAAAGCATGAAAAGAAAGTCAAGAATTGAGGCAAGGAATGCAGATCATCACAAAAATCATGACGAATAAGCCCAAGGCGCATAGCATAATCATGTAGGCATGCAGGCATTTAAGGCAAACATGTGCATATCGTGATAACATCATGCATGCCATATACAGGTGCTCTAGCAGAGCAAGAGGATGTGATGATAGTTGTACTAAATCAAGGAAAAGACACCTAAGTTCCACCAGATGACATGTTTTGGTACTTTGATGTTTTAATTTCTGTTTTTCAAAAATCAACTCATATTGTGAGAGGTGAGTTGAGCCTCGGGTCACATGCCGAGATATTTTCAAATTCTGTTTTTCAAAAATCAACTCATATTGCGAGAGGTGAGTTGAGCCTCGGGTCACATGCCGAGGTATTTTCAAATTCTGTTTTTCAGAAAAATCAACTCATATTGCGGGAGGTAAGTTGAGCCTCGGGTCACATGCCGAGGTATTTTCAAATTCTATTTTTCAAAAAAATCAACTCATATTGTGAGAGGTGAGTTGAACCTTGGGTTACGTGTCGAGGTATTTTTAATTTCTGTTTTTCAATTTCTCTTTCAAAAAAATTAACTCATATTGCGAGAGGTGAGTTGAGCCACAGGTTACATGCTGAGGTATTTTCAATTCTCGTTTTTTAAAAGTCAACTCGTATTGCAAGAGGCGAGTTGAGCCTCGGGTTACATGTTGAGGTATTTTCAATTTCCGTTTTTCAATTTATGTTTCAAAAAAATCAACTCATATTGCGAGAGGTGAGCTGAGCCTCAGGTCACACGCTAGGTATTTTCAATTCCTGTTTTTTAAAAGTCAACTCGTATTGCGAGAGGCGAGTTGAGCCTCAGGTCACACGCCGAGGTATTTTCAATTTCTATTTTTCAATTTATGTTTCAAAAAAATCAACTCATATTACGAGAGATGTGTTGAGCTTCAGGTCATACGCTGAGGTGAGTTGAGCCTCGGATCACACGCTGAGGTATTTTCTATTTTCACTTTTTATAAAAAAAATCAACTCATATTGTGAGAGGTGAGTTGAGCCTCAGGTCACATACTGAGGTATTTTTAGTTTTTTTACTTTTTCCACAAGTTAACTCGTCATCGAAGAGACGAGTTGAACCTTAGTTCGCATGCCGAGCTATTTTCGATGTTTGTTTTTCAATAAATAATAAAGGTTGGAGCTGATCGAAGACACCAAATTTTTCCTTCCTGAAGTTGCAGTGGAGCTGATCGAAGATACAGATTTTGCCTGCCTGAAGTTGCAGCAGAGCAGGTTGAAGTTACAAGTTTCATCTTCCTGAAGTTGTAGCAGAGTAGATTGAAGATACCAGATCTCATCTCTCTGAAGTTGCAGAAGAGCAGATCACAACGAATTTTATATCCTTGAAGATATGAGTAGATTGAAGCTACAAGTCATAGCTCTGAAGTCGCGATCGATTGAACCAAAGTTACGAGAGGCGGTGGGTTGGAACAAAATTACTTGAAGAAAAGAAGCACCAAAGAAGTAAAGATTCGGCAAGACCGGGCAAAATTGGTCTTTCTTGAGTATCTTTGCTCTATTGTCGTTACACGACAATGAGCAAAGAGGGGCAGCTGTACATACCAATTTTGGCCCGGACCTTTTACAAGCAGAAGTTAAAGACCCAAACCCCACTAAAATTAACCCCAAACCATTTCTTTTACAACCAAACAGACCTTTAAACCCAAACTTAAAACACCTACCCGAACCATAAACCCAATACAAACAAACTTAAGCTACACCTAAACCCATTTAAAACCAATCAAACCAGTCAGCCCAATAACCCAATTTAACCCAAACTAAATTGAATCCAATCTACCCAAACCCAAAACAATTCAGACCCAAATCCCCTAGCCCAATAATATAGCCAAAATTAGAAAACAAAAAAAAAGAAAAAAGAAAACCTAACCCTAGCCTCAACTTTCAGCGCCACTTGCTTCTGACACCAGCCACTTGCCCGTCGCCTCAGCCACCTGCAACACGCCATCGCCACTGTTGCACCTGCCACCAACTCAGGTCAAATCCACCGCCACAGCACCTGCAAGAAACTAAAACGAAAGGACAACAAAAATAATAGAAAAAGACTTGTACAATGGCTATAAAACCCGAATCCAAATCTTGTAAAAGGGTCGGCAAAATTTTCAGTCAATGCAAACATTAGATTTCTAAATATAAGTAAAACAGTGACTCCAAAGCAAGGATTAAACACCAAATCGGAGGATCTAAACAACAAGAACCAGATTCAAGCATAAGGTGATTTTACTTTTAAAAAAAAACCGAATCTTTCTTTTTCTTTTTCTCATCAACTACAAATCTATATATATATTACATTATAAAAACAAAAAAAAATAAAAAAAAATACCTTTTTGAAGTTCTAGCCACCGTGGACGGTGGCTGGTGGAGGCAGTCGACGACGGTCCGGCGACCGGATGGTGATTGGCCTTGTGGCCGGAAATCACCCACCCTCTCCCTCTTTCTTTTTTTTTTCCTTTCAAATGCAGAAATGAATTTTTTTTTGAAGAAAAGAGGCCTTTTATAGCCCTCCAAAACGACGTCATTTTGGGGTTGGCCATTAAGCCCCAAAACGACGTCATTTTGATTAAGACCCGATCTGACCCGACCCTAACCCGTCAGGATCCGCGTGTTTTTTAGCTTAGGGGCTAATTACGTGCGCCGGTCCTTCCGCTTTTTCTATATTTTCCAATCAAGTTTTTATTTCTTTTAAATTGGCCCTGAAATTTATCGCGCTTTGCGATTTGGTCCTCCCTTCAGTGACGTCGTTTTAAGGGCTCGGGTAAATTGCTTTTTTGGTCCTCTGCAGTTGCACGCGCGTTCAAATGAATCCTCTTTTTTATATTTTATTTTAAATTTACCTCAAAACTTCGATCTCAATCCAATTTTAGTCCTTTTTTCGTTTATTTTTCATATTTATCTTGATTTTTATATTATTTTTACTATTTCATTTAGCTTTAAATATTATTCATGTTATATATATTATTGTTATCACTATTATTTTTATATTATTGTTATATTATATTTAGTTATATTTTTTAAATGTCTCATTTTTTTACTGTTATATGCATATATATTTATTATTATTATTATTATATCTATTATTAATATTAGTAGTACTAGTATTGATTTTTACTTAATGTTTATATATGTATATACATGTACATATTTATGTAGTGTATTAATAGTTTTTTTCATATTATTATTATTTCTAATATATATATATCGTATATGTTTTTATATATATTATGTATATATTTTTAATATTATTAGTTATATATTTTTTATACTATTTCATGTATATATTTTTATATTATCTTATGTATATATTTTTTAATAACTATATTATGTATGTATTTTTAACACTATATTATGTACATACTTTTAATATTATTATGTATTTATCTTTAATATATATATGCATATATTTATGTAGTATTATTAATAGTCATTTTTTTATTTCTAATATGTATATATTATGTAA
Source organism: Gossypium hirsutum (assembly GCF_007990345.1). Taxonomy (NCBI): domain Eukaryota; kingdom Viridiplantae; phylum Streptophyta; class Magnoliopsida; order Malvales; family Malvaceae; genus Gossypium; species Gossypium hirsutum. The sequence continues at coordinate 95,577,197 of NC_053431.1, read as the reverse complement.
ATATTTTAATACTATATTATTTATATATTTTTTCTTACATATTATCTTATGTATATATATATATTTTAACTATATTATGTATGTATTTTTAACATTATATTATGTACATATTTTTAATACTATGTATATACTTTTTATTCTTATTATTACGTATATATTTTAATACATATACGTATATATTTATATATCGTTATTATTATTATTAGTTATTTTTTTTATATTATTACTATTTTCAATATATGTTGTATATGTATATATATTTTTTAAAAATCTAGTATTATATGTTTTATATATATATGTTCACTACTATTTCATATTTGTATTATTACTATTATTATCATGTTTAACACCATATGCACTACTATTGTTTTATTACTATTATTATCACATATATATTGTTAATGTTTTATATATTATTTGCTTCGTATATTCTCAACTTTTCATTATTATTTGCTTGTGCCGAATTTAGCATATTAGAACACATCTTATTTCAACATCGATATTAGTTTTCTTTTTCTTTTTATTCTTATTTTAAAATATTTTTCATTCATGTTTTTTAATTTCAATAAATAAGGTAACGTACCGATTTAATATTAAGTCGTCGATTTCATCGCTATGTTGGGTGAATATCATCGGCTTGTGTTAAAAACGGAACGCCCTTCTCAAAAGAAACCGAAATTTTAAAAATTCTCGTGTTTTGATCGGATCACGATTAAAATTTAAATTGAACTCGTATTTTTGAGAATTAAGACAACGCGTGTTTAACAAGATACCAATTTTGGGCGTCGCGAGGGTGCTAATACCTTCCTTGCGCGTAACCGACTCCCGAACCTTATTTCTCTCTGGATCTTCGCGTAGACCCAAATTCGACCTTCATTTTTGTTCAAAAATAAATTTTCTTTTTAAAAAAGAGGATTTATTAGGTGTCCGATCACACCTAGAAAAAAAGATCGGTGGCGACTCCTTTTCTTTTTAAAACCGAAATTCCATTTTCAAAATTTCAAATAATCGTCTCAACTAGTGGCCAAAGCAAAATTTTTCACGTCGCTATAGGTGTTAAAGGGAAATAAAAGAAAATAAATAAGAATGGGCTATTAAGCAATTCACCCTTTCGAAGTTTGGTGCCGCGAAGTTGTCAGTGGCACCCTTAAACCTTTTCAATTAAAATAGAAAATTTACATATCAGGTCCCTAAATATTTTAGGTCATCACATTCCAATTCGATGCTGTCGATTAACTAGGCAACACCAATAATTTTTTTTTAAAAAACCTGATGTGACTGGTTACTGAGGAGAGAAGTGTCATCGATTGGTCAGAAGGCACTGATTTTTTACTATAACTTTTGCTTAGATTCGAAAATATTACTACATTTATCTCATTTTAGTATTTCTTTAATTATTTTATATTATTTCAGTAAAAAGCCTGCAATTAATTCATGACTTAATAGCATTATGCAATCATTTTATCTAAAATCAACACTATTTTATACTTGATTAACAAAATAATACATTAAAAGCAAATAACTACTTTTACTACTAATTTAAATAGTAATAATGTTCCAAAAAAATTTTAAATGGGAAAATGGCAAAAAAGAAAGTAAAAAAATCCCTTTTTTACTTTAATAAATCTTTTAATGTGTACCTGTTCCAAGCTTTTTTACTAAAATAAATTAAAAAAATTATTTATCAAAATAGGTTGTCAGCTCGATTATATACGAAAATGGAGTGTTTTGTTCATTCGTGCCTATCTGACAGGCGCAAATGATTATTTTATATTAAATTTTTTTAAATAAAATATTATTTTTTTATTTTCGGGTCAGTATGACCCGCGTATAAATACGAATACAGGTTGCGCCTACTTGTGAGGAGCGACTAATCGAGCCTTTCTCTGAGGCGCAAATGATTGTGCCTACTTCAGAGGCGCAAATGGTTGTGGTGGGGCCCATACGTGCTTACCTTTTCTCCTATATATACCCCCGAAAATCAAATGAACACATACACAAAATTTAGCATAGAAAGTTGAACAGAAATAAGAAGATAGGGAGAAGAAAAAAAAGAAAGGAGAAAAAAACAAGGTGGAGGATAAGGTATTTTAGTATATTTTTTTGTAAATAGAATATAAAGTTTTGTTAGTAATTTTATTATTTGAAAGCTATTTTGTTAGGTTATTAATTTTGTTAGCTTATGAATGAAAATTTTTGCATTAAAAATTTTATGTATTTTTTTTTGCTATTCGAAACTGTTTTGAAAATTTTGAAAATTTTTTAACAGATCTAGTATTGAAGATGGAGAATCAATTTTTCGTATGTGTTTTTTTCGATGGAGAAATTTTGACAACAACCATGGGATGTATATTTGAATGCCGCAAACAAGTAGCAATGAGATTTAGTAAAAATATCTCGTTTGATGATATGAAGGAAAAAATTAGTGAAAAAATTTATAGACGTTGTGGGAGAAGGATGTCGAAACTTTTCTACAAGTTTCCAGTTCCGACGGATCCCATAAAATTCACCGAAATGGAAGTCGTAGACGATGAAGACGTGGAGACAATGGTCGCTCTTTATTGTGGGACTCGAAGCAACCAAAATGTACCGATTCAGTTATTTGCTGAGTTAGCTGGTATAGAGGCAATTGAAGATCCCACTTCATTAGGTGAAGAAGATAGAGCTCAAGAGCCGTGTATGGTGGTTTCGATATCGTACGTTGATAGCCAACCAACTATACACGGGATCGACATTGATCATAATGCTGCACCCGAGACTGATGTGGTTGGTGATGATGTATACCATAGTAGTGATCCTTCTGATCACGAAGTCGATAGTGAGAGTGATCCCGACGTAGACGAGGTCCTGGATGATATTGACGACGAAGGCGTGAATGATGATAGAAACGTTAACGCGTCTTCAGCCGGGAACCAGATTCGTCGTATTGTCATACACAATAATACTGGGTACACATGTCTCAGATAGACCCTGATGCGGCGCACGCAGCTGAGTTTTTGGAGTACCTTGAAATACTACCTGCTCACCTGATGGCTGTATATTCTGATCCTGAGGAGTTGTTCGTGGGCCAAAGATTCGAAAGTAAGGAAGAATGTGTTTTTTCCATTAAGCGGTATAGCATGAATATATCAATAGACTATAAAGTTGTAACATCTAAACCGACATTATACATTGGAGAGTGTTGAAGGTCGGTGGAAGGCTGCAATTGAAGGATACGAGCTGCATTTATCCAAAAGTCACAGATGTGGGAGATACGAAAATTTGTTGGGCCTCACACATGCACTTCAACACGTATGACAGAAGATCATCGAAAACTTGATTCCATAACTATCTGTACGTGCATCATGCCAATGGTGAAAGACATGCCTACCATTAAAGTTTTAGTACTGATTGCTGAAATGCAGGTACGATTCCAGTATCGAGTATCATACCGAAAGGCATGGATAGCTAAACAAATGGCAATGGAATAGTTGTACGGTGATTTCGATGCATCGTACAATGAGCTACAGGGATGGATAGCCGCTATGAGGGAGTACATGCCAGGGACTGTCATTGAGTTGCAGACACGACCTTTTTACGGCCTGGATGACCAACTACAATCGGGAAAAAAAAAATTTCATCAAATGTTCTGGACGTTTGATCCATGCATGCGCGCATTTCCCCACTACAAGCTGTTTGTGCAAGTAGATGGAACCTGGCTATATGGAAAATTTACACAAATCCTACTTCTTGCGGTTACTCAAGATGGCAACAGGAATGTGCTTCCGATAGCATTTGCCATCGTCGATAAGGAGAACATGGAATCGTGGGAATTCTTCCTTACCAACCTATGGAGGTATGTTATTAGCAACGATAATATTTGCATCATCTCTGATAGAGGGAAAGGATTAATTGCCGCCATTAGGCGTTCTGGTGTACCATGGAGATCCGTTTACTACATCCGGCACATCGCGGCTAACTTCCAGCTAGATTATAAGAATGCAAACTGGAAGAGACAAGTTGTGAGAATGGGTAAATGATTACCTTATCTTTTCAATATAAGTTTTAATGTTTGAGGGCAGTGTTGTAACTTACCTTTTCTTAATACATATGCAGTGCATGAGTTAGAGCCACACATTTTTCGCCAAAGAATGACTCGACTTGAGAGTGAAATGGAGGGTCAAACAAACATATCTTTCCGATAGTGGTTGGGTACTATGGAGCCGTGGCAATGGACTCAAAGTTTTGATGAGGGTTTTCGTTATGGTCAAATGACCACAAACTTGGTAGAGGGGATCAATACTGTGTTGTTAAAAACATGACATCTTCCAATTTTATCTGTCTTCTCAGCTACATTCTACAGGTTGGCTACCTTAATGCCAAGAATGGGTCAACAACAAGTTAACCAAATGGATGCAGGACACGTGTTTGTAGAAGATGTCAGGGATGTAATTGCTGTAAACCGTCGGATGACGAGGTCAATGATTGTAGAAGTATATTCACGATGTAATGAAACGTTTTGAGTTACTGAGACTATCGGTCATCGACCCGGTATACCACCTAGATTCTACGGAGTTGATCTTCAAAACAGACATGCGATTGTAGGAGGTTTCAAACACTTCATTATCCATGTGCACATGTTGTGGCTGCTTGTGCTAAAGTCTCACTCAATGTAAAATAATTTATCGATGAAGTGTACACCCTCGAACGCACGTTGCATGTATAGGAGAATGAGTTCCCCGTGCTTCCTGACCTATCTACTTGGGAGGTACCTCCGACGACCTTTGAGCTTGTTCCAGATAAAGGGTTACGTAGGAACCCGAAAGGTCGTCCACAATCATCCAGAATCCATAACGAAATGGATATTACGGAGAAATCCGACGGAAAGTTGTGTGGCGTATGCAGATTAGACGGCCATAATCGAAGTAAATAAATACCCGCTTCGAAACTACCATATTGGACAATCGTCGCAATCGGGTAGAAATTGAGATGTAGTTCATGACATGTTAAAAGGATTGAATCACAAATTTGTCAACAATTTGTTGCAGTTAATCTAGTTTGACTTACATAGTTAGTATAAAGTTTATTTATTTAAATAATAAATAAAAAAACCATAAAATTGATAAATAAAATGGCAAAAAAGTCATTACATAAATACAAAGTTAACTATTTAAATTGCAAAAAAAATTAAATTGTTAATTAAAATGCCAAAATATTCATTACATAAATAAATATGAAGTTATTTATATTACAAAACCCTCTAAAATTGATGGTTTGATGGTGTCGTTCTAGGGGTATATTTTGTGGAGCTCGATGTTCACGTTGTGGGCGATTATGACGATTAACATTCTCTTCATCCATATGTGGGGGTGTGCGAAACATAGATGAAAAATCATATGTCTCAAACGCCATCGATGAACTTGAGCTGGGAGAAGTGGAGTACGGCGAATGATATGGGCCGGGAGGAGTGGAGTACGGTGGTGGATACGGGCCGAAAGGAGCGGAGTGCTGAGGTGGATACGAGTCAGGATGACTGGAGTACTGATGTGGTAGTGGGCTGAAGATATCAGACTCTGAATGATATACGTGGCCTGGCGAGCCTAGGAAATAGTCATTGCCCCCTAAATCTGGATGATAAGAACTATCTCCAGAGTGTAGTTCCGGCTTTGGCTCTGGTACGTGATGTGAATCTGAAAACGGTTTCCCAATTCGTGTCATATTCGGAGGGACTACCATCGACCGCCCACCAAATAAAAATGGTTTCCCTATTTCACAGTACCACTGTATGTACTCTAACGAGGGCTGTAGATCCAAAGCACAATCCATCTAAGGTACCCTCCCTAATCGGTTATTCCACATCGTAATATATTCTTCATGCACTTCTCCCTAATTATTTCCATATGCCCCCTCTTACTCATCCCATGGATATCCCCCAATTGTACTGGCAGTGTCGGGATATATGTATGCAACCGAACTGCCGGAGTACTCGATCGCCATGATACCACTCCACTATATGAAAATTGATAACAGGTGCGCTAATGCACCATAGGTTTGAGTGGACGTAGGCAGATGAGGGAATAACTGTCATAATTTCTAGAACGGAATACGGCATCCAAACGAACTGCACAGTTAATAACATTTTTATATTAATGCGGGTCGAGTGAGATAAAATAATAAAATTAAGTTTACATTGGAAAAACTTACCCCCTCTCCAGCATGATTCTCAATCATCAGACGGTATATCGGAACCGTGTATGACCTTCCGATACCCGGATTAGTGCTCCATCTAAGGAAAACAAATTGTTAGAACAATATAATTTGAAAAAAAAGTTAAACTAATTCTTATAACGAGTAAAAATTCATTACCTATTAACGAGTGGAAATATATACGATTGATGACTAATGGTTGCCAAGAATGGCATCCAGTAAAGTGCCCACGACTGCAACAGTATGAGGCATCTGCCTATGTCCATCGTAGAAGGATCTGTCGTCCGACAAAGTTCGCGATACAACATGGCTAACACTGCAGACCCCTAACTGTATGAACGGGTGTTATGCAAATTGGATAATAGGGGTAAGTACATCAAGTGAACCATACTACCGTTTGCATCCGGCATGAGTACACCCCCTATAAGGTTTATAATATAAGCTCGAGTGGCTTGCATCACCTCCCTTTCATTGGCAGTACTCGGCAAATTCTCAAAATTGGCTTTTAGCCATGAAAACCTCAAACTGGTAAATTTCCCTTCACTTGGCGAGCATCCAAGTAATTCATAGCAAATGGTAGCCGACCTAGAGATCAAACTTACGCCCGTGACCACATTCCCATCGATGGGAAGCCCGAGCTGTAGTGCAACATCCTCTAGAGTGATGGTACACTCCCCGCATGGCAAATGAAACGTGTGGGTCTCTGGACGCCATTGCTCGACTAAAGCGGAAATCAAGTCGTATCGTAGATCAAAAGTCTAGATCAATGCCGCTGATCCGAACCCGGCTAATTCCAAGTATGGTATTACGCGTTCATCTGGCAGAAACCCTACACTATTAACACGGCCCCTCAATACGTGGTACTGGCCCTGACATTATTAAATTAGCAAAATAGTTAATACAATATAATTTAATTCCGCAAATAACATGAGTATCAAATAAAAATTTTATTACCATCTCATTAATAGTACTTGATATGTGATTATTATTATTAATCAAAGAATCCATTTGCTGCAAATCTGCAATTAAAACAATGAATTCATTTAATTTGTTTCAAAAAATATAATAAATTATTTCAAATTTCAGAAACAAAACACGAAAAATATCTAATAATTTTCCATAATTTACCTACAATAAAAAAATTATGTTAGATTACAATAATAATATAATTAAAATTAATATAAACTATATAAACATAAAAACATACGAATTAAAAATAAAAATAGAAATAGAAACATACCTGATTAGTTTCTTTCAAACAAACAACCTATAAAAATAACAACAAATTTAATCAATATTTTAATAAATCAATAAAAATTGTCAAATAAATGAAAAATAAAATAAAATTACACTGCATAACAAATACTTTATAACTTTTTCAAATATTGTATTGAAAAATCAAACACATGAAAATTAATTATATATAATAGTGATTTGAATTAAGATTTTATAACTTTTTCTAATACCAGTAATTCTCAAATCCTTAAATCAAATGATAATTTTATAAATTTAGAGGTTTTTAATTAGACGGAATATAAATGAAGTATTTGTTACGCTCCTATAATTGGTGAATACAATATCAATATTCTAGATTTTGTAGAAGGTGAAAGTTACCAATCGTATTGTTTCTTTTATGGTCCCAATCATATTGTATGTATATGCTAAAGTTTAAAAAAAAATAGGTTTGTATAATTTTTAACTTGATTTTCAAATAAATAAAAATAATAATCATTCTTTACGGGCTCGATATTTGTTTAAATATGTGAGTCAATATTATGCTTCTTCAATAATCAGACTTAAATTTGATGGTTTATTTATGTACTTTTTGATGTAATAAAGATGTGCCCTTATCTAGAAAAAAATAAAAAGATTAGAAATATTGCTGACTATAATTACATGGTGGTAGACTTTGTAAATTGACCGTGGAAAAATATGAAATAAGAATTTTTGAACATAATTATTATTTTTATTAAATTTGAATGAGCTGGTTCGATTCCCATAAAGTAAAAATTTGAGAATAAATTTGAGATAAATCTTAAAATGTATAATTTAATCTATAAATTTTGATTTAATATGTAATCTAATACATATTCAAATATTATATGAAAATATGATTTTTTAAATATATAAAAATCTTGAATATATTTTGTATCAAATATGTACATAAAGATAAAATTAAAGATTTCAATTTTAAAGATGTTTACGGATCAAATAGCTTGATTTACTTTGAGCCTAGTTTAGATTTACGCTTTTTGACTTAGTTACATTTTATATGGTATCTTAACAGAGTATTTTTAAATAATATTTGCAAGATAGAGTAAGCAAGCATCCACATCTGCTTAGGCTAAATATGAATTTTCATTGTTTGGCCTAAAATCAAATAATAACATACCAATACTTAATAATAAATTAAAAATTTTAAATGACCTTAAACATCATTTGTCAAAATTCATTTTCAAAATGAAATGATTTTTATTTTTTTTATAAACTTATATGTTAAACTCACCAAATACTAAACTAAACACAACAATTTATAACTTAATCCTAATTTACTAATAAATTAATTTTAAAATAATTACAAACACAAAAAATTTTAACATAATCCTAAATTACTAACAAATTAATTTTAAAATAATTATAAAAAACAAAAAAATTACATTCATACAAAATATTAATCCAAAACTATAAACACTAAACATAAATATTTTATAATTAATAATTAATAACAAAAAAAAATTACAATATCTTAATTAAACTCTTTAAATTATAAACAAAATTATTTACTAAAAAATACATTACCTTTTTTTTTTCTTTCTTCTTCTTCTTCTTTTTTTCTTCTCCTTTCTCTATTTTTTTTTCTCTCTTTCGGTATAGATGGGGTTTGGGGGACCATACTTATAAAGTCCCCCATTTGCAACTTTTTCTTCCCATTGAAGGGACTAAACGGCAGCATGGGCAGCAACAACTGCTGGTCTGTGGAGCTGGGAAGGGGGGCATGCATACAGCTGCAGGGAGGGACTGCTCGGGCATCATGCAGCAGCTGGAGGTGCACTGTTCGGGCTGCCCATTTGTGCCTATCTACCAGGCGCGAAGTCTGTGGAGCTGGGAAGGGGGGCATGCATACAGCTGCAGGGAGGGACTGCTCGGGCATCATGCAGCAGCTGGAGGTGCACTGTTCGGGCTGCCCATTTGTGCCTATCTACCAGGCGCGATTATCCAACAGGCTCGATTCCTTTTTACCAGTATTTTGACCCGTTAAACCGTATTTTTACCCATATATATATTTAAATATTTTTAATAAAAATAAAAAAAATATTTTATTTAAAAAAAACAAAAAAATTAATATAAAATAATCATTTGCGCCTGTCAGATAAGCGCGAATGAACAAAACACCCCATTTTCGTATATAATTGGGCTGACAACCTATTTTGATAAATAATTTTTTTAATTTATTTTAGTAAAAAAGCCACCTGTTCCACGTACGAATATTTAAATTTCAATAATCATAAATGCAAGTATTTTACAAACTAAAAATCTATATTCGAAGTTGACCACTAAGTTTTTATATTTTTAAAATGATATATAAATTAATTATAACATAATATTTTTATATTAATTAATATCTTTAAAATAAAAAAAATTTAACGTAATTTCTTCAAAATTATAACTCAATGCTTATATTTAGACCCGATTATGAGTCAAGTTGGGTCGGGTTCAGGTCAATGCAAAATTTTAGGCCCAACCCAAAAAATGAGTTTAAAATTTTAACCAAGTCCGACCTAGATAAAAAAATGCTAAACCCGAGTCTGGCCCAATCCGTCTGTTTTAACTGTTTTAATTTTATTTTTACATAAAAATAAAAATAAAAATAAAAATATAATACATCAAGTATACTAAAAATATTAAAATAAATATTTTTCAAAAAATTAAAATTATATTAAAAATCTTTATAAGACCGACTAGACCTAATTCGGTTGATATCGCCATTGTTGCCTATGCAGGAATATGTGGGTTCGAGTGCGTTGAAGTGCATTTATCCTCCTATTTAAGATTTGAAAAGGGACTATAGGTAGTTTTAGGTATTTGTATTAAAAAAATTATACTTAAATAACATTAAAATAATTGCAACTTAGTAAACAAATGCCTCTAAAATAGTTGCAAAATTAACAATAAAATAAGAGTTACAAATATCCAACAATAACAACAAAATAGTAGCAATATAATATCAAAATGACATCAAAACAATAGTAGGAAAAAAAATTAGTCAGATTCGAGTTAGGCTGAGCAAAAAACTTACCCAAGGCCTGATCCATTCAGAAAACGGAACTTATTTCTTGTCCAAGCCTATTTTTTGAGCCTATTTTTTTTTCAAAATCCTCTCACTTTTCGAGCGGGCCTTTGCACCTAGACGAGTGACTTGGCCCATTGTAATAGCCGTTTTTAGTCAAATTGGAACAATGGTTTCGGGACCACAAATTCGAAGTCGAAATAATAATTTTTTATTATTTTAATGTCTACAGCATGATAGAATGATTGTGTGAAATTTTCGTTAAGAAATTTTATCGTTTAAATGCTTAATTTGATAAAAAGGACTAAATCGCGTAAAGTGTAAAAGTGAAATTCTATTAGCTAAAGGTGTCTAATAGATATGGATTATTAAGATAGAAGTCCTTATGTTGTAATTAGACCATTTGAAATATGGGTGGACATTTATGGATATGTATTAAGTGATTTGTATGTTTAATAACCAAGGTTAAATGTGTAATTTAATAAATAAATTAAAGTAAAATAACCTAAACTAAGCTATCATCTTCTTCATGCTATATTCCACCAAAAATTAGAAGAAAGAAAGCCATTTTTCTAGGGTTCAAGTTTTGACCATTGTTACTAATGCATGTAAGTGATTTTTGACTCGGTTTTTAATGATTTCTATGTTTTTGATATTGTTACAGCTTAATCTAGCTAGCCCAGGGGTTAATTTGTAAAGTTTTTAAAGGTTTAGGGTTTTTCCATTGATGAATGTTGATGTATTTTGATGTATAATGATAGAAAATGCATGCTTGTTGTTAAATAAACAACATTTGTTAATTGATTTTTAGTAAAATGTTCAAATAGGGATTAAATTGTAAAATGTGTAAAAATTAATGGTTAAATTGTGAAATAAATGAAAAATATTGGCTGCTAGAGACCTAATTGAAATTCGATTAGCATGGGTTTTGGTTGAATTGCATGAATTTGTGATTTTATGAAATAAGGACTAACTTGTAAAAATGTTGAAATGTTAGGGGCAAAAATGTAAAATTACTTTGATGTGTATTTTGGACTAAATTAAATACAGAGATTATTAAATAAGTTAAATTTGATATTATTTAGATCAAGAAAGGCGAAATATAGATTTAGATCGGGGAAAGAATAAGGTTTCAGATTAATCGACTTAATTCGCTGTTTTTGCATTCGAGGTAAGTTCGTATGTAATAAGTATTGTTATATTTGTGTTTTAAATGTTTTAATATTGCATAAATTATGAACACAACATTGCGGACTTATTCGACGAAGATTTGGCGTTGGAAATCCCGGTTGAACCTTAGGAATAGATTAGAATACGAATGACATATCATTAAGGGTTATTATTATTTTGGGTGCTGGTCTGTACGTCCTATCGGTGGCTGAGTTATCTAGCATGTGTTGCGGATTCTCGTTAGCTTGTGTAAGCAACACCGTGTAGTTATGTCATGATCGTCAGCTTGTGTAAGCAGACCCGTTGATAGCTCGAGAGTGAGCATTATTGAGATATGATATTTAGATAGCTTCGGCTATATATATTGGCACTTAAGGTGTGAGATTCCCGAGTATCCTGTATTATTCCAAATGGTTCAACGGGTATATCGAAGATATGAAACAGTGAGAAATATATACATATCAATACAGGTATGTACAAAAACTATATATGCATCAAACATATGGAAGAAATGAGTTCATGGTTAAATAGGTGTTTTGAATACATGTTAATATTATGATTAAATATTTTATAGTATTTTATATGTATATTTTGAATGATAATTAAATGGTGAGATTTACTTATTATTTCCATTCGGACTTACTAACCTTTATAGCTTACATTGTTTAATTTTCCGTGTTTTATAATAAATTCAAAGCTATCTCGGATTCGGGGACCATCGGAGACTTCATCACACTATCCTACTATCATCTTGGTACTTTTGAATTTAAGTATTTTGAGTATATGGCATGTATAGGGATTTTGGGTAATTTTGGTATATGTATTGGTAGTGAATTTAACCATTTGAATTGGTTAGTAAATGTCTAAATTTTGGTTTTGTATATAGCCATTAGAGTTGGCTTAATTTAATTAGTTTGGTTGTGTATATATATGCGCATATGATTTTGGTTATGTGTTAAATGATTAATATGTGATGCTTGTTGGTAATAGGTATTGTGAATGTCAAATGGTTAATGAATTAAGAATTAGTATACTTGTGAGTTTAAGCAAATTGATACATGTTTGAAAGTGTCCATTTATTTGAATTGGGAATGTGAATTTGGTATAAAATAGAATAGCATATTTTGGTACATGTGAGACTTGTTGTTGTTGGTATTGAAATGGTATGATTTAAGCTTGGTTGAGATTAGATGAATGCTTATATATGCTATGTTTTGGTGCCAAATGAGTTGGTTTAGGTGTGTGTAAGTTTGGGTGGCAAACTGGCTTTGTAAATAGCCTATTTTTGTCTATATAGGTAGAGACAAGGGCGTGTGTCTCAGCCGTGTGTGACACATGGTCAGGTTACACGGACGTGTGTCCCCTAGTGTTGAATTAAAAGTTAAGTTAGTATGCTCTACATGGCTTAGCATATGGGCGTATAACTTGGTTGTGTGGCAGAAGTCAGTATACCCTACAGGTTTGGCACGGCCTAGCACACGGCCCAGCACACAGACATTTCTAGGGCACACGGGCTAGTCACACAAACGTGTGTGTTGGCCGTGTGACCCAAGTTAGAGAGTTACACAGAGTCGAACACGGGCTAGGACACGGCCGTGTGATTCCATTTTGAATGTCCACATGGCCTATGACACGGGTGTGTCTTTGACTGTGTGAGACACACGGTCAGACCACATGGGCTTGTGTCCCCTATAGTATGCAATATTTTTTAAGTTTTCAAAAAAATTTACTGAGTTATCGATTTAGTCCTGAACCATCCCGAATGCATGTTTTAGGCCTTGTAGGCTTATAATAGGGACGATATAAATATTGAATGATGCTTGTTTGGAACTTGAAAATGTATGTGAAATGTTTATGTAATTGTATAATATGTTTGGTGATGCTCCATAACCTTATTTCGTCGTTGAATACAGGTGAGGAGTGTTACATTTATTAGTATCAAAGCTACAGTGTAGTCGATTCTCGGACTAACGTAGTGTGTGTGAGAGTCTAGCTATACATGCCATATATAAACTGTGATAGTGTGAGATCTCTTGACAGTTTAAATCGTGTTTTCATATAGTAAATGGATCCCAATCGAGCTGTAGCTGATGATGTTGAAAGTAATGCGTCAGCCTCCATTCACGGAGTAGCGCAATTTGAGTCGAGACCCGTATCGGGTAGCCAGGAAAGGGAGGCTAAAGAAGCCTTCTTCTAGATGATGAATGAGTGGTTTACGGAGTTTGTTCGAACAAATCCTGCTTCTCAACAACCTCCACCCCGCCTAATCTCTAACCAATTCCCATCGCTTCTCAAAGTATGGAATTTTTAAGATTGATCAAGCCGTCAGTTGATAAGATTCGAAAACACAGAGCTGAATAGTTTAGAGCTAATGTTGATGACGATCCCGAGAGAGCCGAGTTTTGACTTGAAAGCACTATCAGAGTATTTGATGAACTTTCTTGTACACCGGATAAGTGTTTAAAATGTGTCGTATCATTTCTGAGGGACATAGCTTATCAGTGGTGGAATACCCTAGTATTAGTGATGCCAAAGGAAAGAGTTACCTAGGAATTCTTTCAGGCTGAGTTCAGAAAGAAATATATCAGTCAACGATTTATCGATCAAAAGTGAAAAGAGTTTCTTGAGTTGAAACAGGGCCGTATGTCTGCGGCATAGTACGAGCGAGAGTTTGTAAGACTTAGAAAGTATGCTCGAGAATGTGTTTCAACTGAGGCGATTACGTGCAAAAGATTTGAAGATGGGCTGAACGAAGATATTAGATTGTTAGTTGGGATTCTAGAATTGAAAGAATTTGTTGTGCTAGTTGACCGAGCTTGCAAAGCCAAGGAATTGAGCAAAGAAAAGAGAAAAGCTAATTTCGAGGCTAGAGATTTGAGAAAAAATATTGATGAATAAACCATATCAATCTTCGTCAAAGAAATCAAAAGATTTGTACACGCGTTCGAATACTTCAGTCGGGTATCCAAATAGAGATCGTCGAAAGCAATACTCAAGTTCTAAAGCTTAAGCTAAATTAGTATCGAGTGTTGGCAGTGTGAGAAACAATAAGCCCGAGTGTCAACAGTGTGGTCGAAGACATTTTGGTGAGTGTTGGATGAATAATAGAGGCTGTTTTAAATGTGGCTCGCAAGATCATTTCATTAGAGATTGCCCTGAGTTAGCCGATAAAGATAAGTTCCAAAATGCAAGATCGAGCAACCCAGTTGCTAGAGAAAGGCCACCTAGAAATGTGGGGAATGTGACTAGTAGTAGAGGAACGACAAAAGACTCTATTGTGAGATCCGAGGCCAGAACACCTGCTAGAGCTTACGCGATTTGCGCTCGCGAAGATACATCGTCACCCGATGTTATCATCGGTACATTTTCTCTCTATGACACTAATGTTATTGGATTGATTGATCCTAGATCGACTCATTCATATATTTGTATAAATTTGGTGTCTAGTAAGAGTTTTCCTATTGAGTCTACCGAATTTGTGATTAAAGTGTTGAACCCCTTAGGCAAATATGGTTTAGTTGATAAAGTCTGCAAGAGTTGTCCTTTGTTGATTCGGGGTTACTATTTTTTGGAAAATTTGATGCTTTTACCATTTGATGAGTTCGATGTAATTCTAGGTATGGATTGATTGATGTTACATGATGCCGTTGTGAATTGTAGACAAAAGACTATTGAATTGAAATGCTAGAACAGTAAATTCTTCGAATTGAATCAAATGAGTCGAGTAAATTACTTGCTGTTATATCATCTATGTCAGCTCAAAAGTGTGTGAGAAAAGGTTGAAAACCTTATCTTGCTTATGTTTTGGATGCAAAAGTGTCTGAATCAAAAATTGAATCTGTGTTAGTAGTCTGTGAGTATCAGGATGTGTTTCCAGAAGAGTTACCGGGGTTACCACTGATCAGGGAGGTCAAGTTTTCTATTGAATTAATACCGGGAACATCATCGATATTTATAGCTCCATATAGAATGGATTTGACAGAGTTGAAAGAGTTGAAAGCTCAATTGCAATAGTTAACAGATAGAGGTTTTGCACGACCTAGTTTTTCACCCTCGAGTGCACCAGTGTTGTTCATAAAAAAGAAAGACGGATCAATGAGACTTTGTATTGATTTTCATTAGCTCAATAAGGTTACAATAAAGAACAAGTATCCTTTGTCGAGAACTGATGATTTGTTCGATCAATTGAAAGGGCCAACGGTGTTCTCGAAGATTGATTTGAGATCTGGTTATTATCAGTTGTGAGTGAAAGATTCGGTTATGCCAAAAATTATGTTCAGAACATGGTACGAGCATTATGAATTTCTTGTTATGTCTTTCGGATTAACTAATGCTCCTACAGTTTTTATAGACTTGATGAATCGAATTTTCAGATTGTATTTAGACAGATTTGTGGTTGTATTCATTGATGACATTCTGATCTATTCAGGAGATGATTCTGAGCATGCTGAGCATTTAAGGATCGTATTACAATCCTTGAGAGATAAGCAACTATTTGCTAAATTTAGCAAATGTGAGTTTTGGCTCTGAGAGGTCAGATTTTTTAGGCATATTGTTTCAGCGGAAGGTATATGAGTTGATCTGAGGAAGATTTCAGCAGTTGTTGATTGGAAACCACCAAGAAATGTGTCTGAAGTTAGAAGCTTTCTGGGATTATCTGGCTACTATTGACGTTTTGTTAAAGGATTCTTGATGATTGCTACACCGATGATTAGGTTGCTACAAAAAAGATGTGAAATTTGAGTGGTCTAAGAAATGTCAACAGAGTTTTGAACAGTTGAAAACATTGTTAACTGAGGCACTAGTTTTGGTTCAACCTGAGTCGGGTAAAGAGTTTGTGATTTTTAGCGATGTGTCATTGAACAGTTTAGGTTGTGTTTTGATGCAAAAGGGAAAAGTGATAGCTTATGCCTCTAGACAGTTGAAACCGTATGAAAAGAATTATTCGACACATAATTTAGAGTTGGCCGCTATTGTGTTTACATTGAAAATTTTGCGACATCATTTTTACGGTGAAAAATGCTGTATTTTTACTGATCACAAGAGCCTAAAGTATATAATGACTCAGAAAGATTTGAATTTGCGACAACAAAGATGGCTCGAGTTGTTGAAAGATTATGAGTTTGTTATCATCCGAGGAAAGCGAATGTAGTCGCAGAAGCTTTTAGTAGAAAATCATTATTTGCTTTGAGAGCGATGAATACTCAGTTAACCTTGTCTGATGATGGTTTGATTTTAGCAGAGTTAAAAGCTAAACCGGTATTTCTTCAATAGATTTGTGAAGCTCAAAAGTGTGACAACGAGTTACAAGCTAAAAGAGTGCAATGTGAGTCGACTAGTGATTCAGACTATCAGATCGGATCCGATGATTGTTTAATGTTCTAAGATAAAATTTGCATACCAAAGAATTTCAAACTCATTCAGAAAATTTTAGACAAAGCACACAATGTTTGTTTATCTGTTGTTGTTGTTGTTGAAATAGTATGATTTAAGCTTGGTTGAGATTAGATGAATGCCTATATATGCAATGTTTTGGTGCCAAATGAGTTGGTTTAGGTGTGTGCAAGTTTGGGTCGCAAATTGGCTTGGTAAATAGCCTATTTTTGTCCACATGGGCAGAGACACAGGCATGTGTCTCAGCCTTGTGTGACACACGGTTAGGTTACATGGCCGTGTGTCCCCTAGTATTGAATTAAAAATCAAGTCAGTATACTTTTCTAAGTATTAAAAAAAAATCATAAGTTATCGATTTAGTCTAGAACCACCCCGAATGCATGTTTTAGGCCTTGTAGGCTTATAATAGGGACGATATGAATGTTATTGAATGATGATTGTTTGGAACTTGAAAATGTATGTGAAATGTTTGTGTAATTGTATAATATGTTCGGTAATACTCTGTAACCCAATTCCGACATTGAATACAGGTGAGGGGTGTTACACCCATATGATGAGGTCTACTTAAATCTTAACTTTTTGAGTTAATTATTTAGTAAATATTTTCAAGTTAAACTATCATGCAATTTAGTGAATTTAATTTTATATTTGATTGGTTCAAATGAAATCAATATTTAATTCTTATTTAGTCCAAGTTATTATATTGATTTTGTTTAAGTCATTTATTCAAACATTTTAACATGATAAATTCATATTAACAGTCCTTCAATTTTATTTAAAATTCATTTAAACATATCGTTTAGTTTAATATGTTTTAGTTTTAAACCATATTATTTATCAAATGTTACAATTTTATGTAAATGCTTTAAAGATACAATTTTATATATTTAGTATATATTTACAGTTTGTACAGATATACAAACTAATACTATAACAAAACATGGTAACTCTGAGTTAACTGGATAAATTATTTATACATCATAATAACTTTGTTGAAATAGCTTTTCAACTTATTATGGCATAATTGCAATATGTTACATATCAGCAATTAATTAAAAGATGAGCTAAAATAAATATAATACATTTCAATATTTTTAATTACTCATTTTACCTTAGTAAGGATTCAAAATAATGATAACTTCCATACCCCTACCAAATGTTATTGCATCCGAATGTAAGTTACAGGATAGCAAGATTTTTAAATATTTTATTGAGTATACTCTATTCACATTATTTTCGTAGTTTTAAATATATTCAATTTATGATTGATATTAATTTCCATGTAAGAGAACGCGGTTTGAGTATGCTGAAGCATATTATTTTTTTATTTACTAGTTAGACAGAGACTATTAATAGTTCCAAATATTATGTCAAAAACAAAATAGTAAATACGATCAAAACTTATAATAAAATTGTTAAAAAATATTACTAATTTAAAAAAAAATTCTGATAACCTTCTAATTTTTTTTTAATTGTAACATTTCAAAACATGGTTTTTATATTAAAATAATATTAGATAGAGTTTAAATCTTTTTTTAAATTGTTTCTTATAATCTACTTTGAATTTTTTTTCTCCTCTATTAATATTTATGAAAGATTAATAATTCATACAATTAACTTTTATATTTTTTTAATTTTTGTTAGCCAAAAGCTTCTAATTTTTACTTTAAATAGAAGTAAGCGTGATATTAAATTTCATTTAATATATGTTATCATTAATTTGGATACAAATTAAAAGATAGAAACTTGTTTAGATATAATAAAATATAAACGTTTACTAAACAAATGAAATTTTTTTGATATATTATTTACGTTTTATAATATAACCTTTGATATGTAAAACATAACACTTCAAAAATTTTAGACCCACTCTTTTTCCCTTTTATATTCATACGAGGGGAGTTGCCAAATGCCAACGAATGATTTTGTCTACTTGCCGATAAAAGTTTGATCAATCATTTCCTCGATTTTTCTTGCTCATAATTGATAAATTTAAGGCAAAGACACAACTACCTGTCGATAAAAGTTTGATCAATCATTTCCTCTATTGAGTCATCAAGTGGTTGCACCATTAATCTCACTACTATAATAATTTTCTATTGTTTAAGGGATTAAAAAGCTCTCAAATTAGCATACTTTATTTATGTTAAATTTTATTATTAAATTTGTAAGTTTGAATTTGATTCATTTTAAATTTTGCATTTTTTATTTTTTATTTTAAGTTAAATGGTAACAGTTAAATTCTTAGGTCAAATTCTACTATTAGTTTTGTATTAGGTATAAGTTTTGGATTTAGTCTCTCTTCTCTACTTTTATCATTTTTAGTCTTTGTACTTTTCAAGTTTGAAATTTTAATCCTGACTCATATGATAGCTATTAAAGTGCTAACTCTGTTCTCAAATTTTGATTATGTTCAGTCTCTGTACTTTTAGTCTCACTTGTGTGTTGCTTACAAACTGCACTTGTAAAATGGTTCTTAATTGAACAGTATAAAGTGCTAACTTTAGTGTCACGGAGCTGAAATTTTAGTCTCATAATCCGTGCGACCTTAAGCCATTTCCTTGCTTTAAATCCACCTAAGTCAGCCAACTTTTGCGAAGTGAGAATTCACAATAGAAATTCTCCAAAGCACAAAAATAAAGCGGAAACAACTTAAAGACAAAGAAGCAACGAGAGAATAGAAAAATCCACAATAATGCAATACTCACAAGATGTTTGAGTAAATGCTCTCAATATATTCAATACTTTGAATGAGGTCATGACAAATGAGATGGAAGGCCTCTATTTATAGTTGAGCTCTCTCAGATCCAACGATACAATTTACTTTGCATCGATAGTCAAGATTAAAGCCTATCTACAATTGAGATTCTAAAGGTATTTACACAATTCTTTAAGATTACAAAATCAAAGATTATAAGATTACAACTCTTCTAGATTAGTTTTGATATTTACCATTATAACCCTAATTTTCCTTAAGTGCTTCATTAAGCCACCAATGCTTCAAATGGATGGGTTTCTCTATATGTTTCACGAATCGGGCCAACTCAAGTACGTCAAATGAACCCCATTTAATTAATTAACCTCTACGTGATGCACTTTGTGCATTAGTCACGAGCTTTGATCCACGAATCGTGACATTCCTCCACTCATTCTCACGATGACCTAGTTGTGTCATCGGAATGAAATTGATTTGACTCATCTCGAAACTGTCTTAGTGCCTCAGTCGATTCCCAACTAGCCACTTCATTAGGTAGTTCCGTCCCTTGGAACATTTGCCTCAGCTTCCGTCATCGCCTAACTCAAACCATTTCACTCCTTGAAAAATTTCGTTAGCAAGAGCCCACTGCTCTTACTTGCCCCCATTTTGACTTGCGTCGATCGAGCACAAATAGGTTAGGCATGCCCAAATTGAACACTGGACTTTGAGTATTCCCACCAAATCCGATTTGTAAACCCCTCGGCTTACCCGTTTCAGAACTCTAAAAGGGCTCCTATGTCTTTGCCAAGCCAACGGTAAGTCAAAATGTAAAACACTAGGAAAGTGTTTGAGATGCACATCTTTCGTTGCATTTACTCGTTTTAATTGTGTAGTTTGCATAATTACTTTTCCCCTAAATTCTGATGCACAACCCACCTCTCTCATAGGTGGTAGCCCCTTAGAATTCCGATCTATCAAGTCAATGTTCTTGCCACAATAAACATTCTTAGCTAGTTGATTGCCAACAATACCTTGGTACCATCTTTCTTATCATGACTCACTAATGCTATACATTGTTGTTGACGATTATTCAAGACAAAAATGCAATCAACAAAAGAAATCAAAAGAGTATTAATCTAATTAAGGAAATTCAAGCCAAGCACGAAGTTGTAATCATTCAAATGAATTACCTCGAAATATTTCTTGCATTTCCACTTGCCAATTTATAGCTTAACTTCTTATGCTACTCCACATTTGTAACCTCTTTGGCATTTTCCGTTTTGATCTTTTTAGTAAATTTGCTAATTGAGAGACCAAGTTTACCCATAGTTTTCTTCGATATGAATAGACTAGATGCTCCTGTATTGACAAGAGCACTCTTCCTTCGGCATGCGATGTTGATGTCCAAAAACATCCTCTCCTTATTGGGCTCCTCTTTGCCCTATTTACTAATCACAGACAACATAAATTGTTGTGGGTAGTCCTACACCTTATGCGACCCACTATGTAAGAAGCATTGTGTTGGCTTCTTTTGATTCTCATTGTCCCTCAGATGGTTCTTGGGTCTCCACTTCTCGCTAGGTGATTTCTCATTGCCACCATTCTCATTTTTCATCATTCTTTCTTCATCTTTCCCACCATTGCCCTTCTCCTAGGGCTTGAAAGACTCAAACTTGCCTTTCTTCAGAACAAGCTCAATTAAGGACTCTACTACAGTCATGGCTTTGGTAAGTTCCTTAACTCCCCAGTGGTGCAACTCTTGTTTTGTCCAAGGCTTTAGCCTATCTATAAAGGATAAAAATGTCTCATTCTCACTCAAATAGGAAATTTGGAGTATGAGTTCACTGAACTTTTACACATACTCCCTAACCATACCTTGTTGCATAAGCTGGTAAAACTTAGCTAGAGTCTCATCTTTGGCATATATTGGGTAAATTGCCTATTGAATTCCTTTTGAAACTCCTTCCAAGTCCCAATTGTGGTTCAACCACGTTTATCATCTATGGACCTACAATGCCACCATAAAAAAGTAACATCAGTGAATACATAGCAACAATATTTACCTTAGTAGCATCATCCACAATGCCTCTAGTATGAAAGTATTGTTCCATTCCCCATAAAAAGTTTTTTCACGTCTTTTGCAGACCTCATCCTTATAAAATCTTTCAACCTGGGGACAACAACCTTATGCTTAGGTGTTGTAGCCAACATCCCATTACCTAAAGAGTTTAGTAGATAACAATCTCCCCCATCTATTCCTTCAAGGTTGTCACCATGGCCTCAAGAGCATCGTCCCTTATTGTTAACTTATCCACGGTGGAATTGAGCACCCCTTGCATCGATTCCATATTAAAATCGAGAGACTCTACCACAAAATTCCTGAGCTACCCCTTAATCAACTTCAGCCCATCGGTACGTCCCTTAACTACCTTGAGTGTCTCCCTTACATCCCCCATGTATTCTTCAAGATTGACCACTCGACTTTCCAAAAGTCGACAACATATCCATCGATCAACTAGTTTTTTTGCCCCTACCATGGGTCTCACTAAGTTCAATCTGATCATCTACTTATTTCTTCATCTCGACAGACACCTTTGAACTTTAGCTCTAATACCAACAGTCATGGGCTAGAACTTTAGTCTTACAATATGTGCAACCTTAGGTGATTTACTTGCTTTAAATACACCTAAGTTAGCCTAACTTTCACAAAGTGAGATTTCACAATAAAAATTCTCCAAAACACTGAAAATAATGTGGAAATAACTCAAAGACAAAGAAGTAACAAGAAAATAAAAAAAGCCACAAGAAAGCAATGCTCACAAGATGTTTAAGTAAATGTTCTCAAATATATTCAATACTTTGAATGAAGTGATTACAAATGAGGGGGAATGCCTCTATTTATAGTTGAGCTCTCCTAAATCCAACGGTACAATTTACTTTACATTGACTGTCGAGATTAAAGCTTATTTTCAATTGATTTTCTTAAAGGATTTACACAATTTTTTAATATTACAAAATCAAATATTATAATATTACAAATCTTCTAAGATTAGTTTTAATAGTTACCATGGCAACCCTAATTTTCTTTAAGTGCTTCACTGGGCCACCAAGGATTCAAATAGTTGGGTTTCTCCATATGTTTCATGAATCGGGCCAACTCAAGTGGGTCAAATGAACCCTATTTAATCAGTTTACCTTCATGGTACGCTCTTTTTGCGTTAGTCTCACTTGTGTTTTAATTACAAAATACACTCTTAAAATGGTTCTTAATTGAACAGTATAAAATGCTAACTTTAGTACTAACTAACTAAGTCAAAACTTTCATATATAGTTGTTTTAGGATTGATAAAACACATATAAATTACAATGTTAATTCCCACCAAAGTAGCCTACAATTAGGATTACAAATATCCTAATAAAAGCCTAAGATAAATAAAAATATCCTTAAGATATACTTTAAGTCATTCGATCCAATCTCCATAAATCAAGGAATTTGGAATTCTTGATTTGCTTGGATTTGATCCATTGAGATTTGTTCATCCTTTAAATCAATATTTCAAGATATGTCATGAATACTTCCAAAAATTATAACCAGCTTAATTAGTAAGTAACTCTCCCTTTAAAGAAACAAAAGATTGATCAACAAACATTTCACCCTTAATTAATAAGTAACTCTCCCTTAAAAACACTCAACTAAGAATATAACCAAGTAATCAGCCATTAATGCTTGAGACAAAGTATGTATTAAAAATTAAAGAAGCTAGGATTATATCATAGTAAGTTTAAAGAAAACGAGTTCCAAATTGAAATCATCCACAAAATATCATAAGAAGTTCTTTGAGCAGACTTCAACATCATCAAACTGAGGAGAAATAAACAAAAAATTTAAAGAAACAAAAAATATTACCATTATCATCAACAACAATAACTTTAGTTCTCCAACTCTACTCCCCCTTTTTGTTCAAAACATGTTAAAGATATTCATTTATTGGAAAGAATATCTAACAAAAATCTATATGTGTGTTATTTAAGTGGGTGGTAATACGATCAAGTACAACAATTTCCTCATTGAGATGTTTAACCTACCGAGTCTTCAAAGCTAATAGTGGACTAGTAGTTGCAATTGCTTTAGTAACAAGTGGTGCATTTGCATCCTCTGCTTCCTCCCTAGCTTCAATACATTTTTCAACTGTAGTAACAAAATGTTTTCCTTGTTTCCACTTGTATGAGTACTTTAGTTTTAGTGGCATCTTATCCAAAGGTTCATTTTTTCTCCATAATGTTAGAGTTTTGCTTTATTAGAATTTGAAATATTAGGAAAAGAAAAGGTAGAGATTACTTGGGTAATCTGTTCAACATGTTTCACAATTTCGTTAAAGCTCATTGTCCTCAGATCAAATTTAGTAAATGTAACAATCTTACACTAGAAAACAACCATATTCTTGATGACCACTTTCTTTTTGTAACACCTTACACCTGACTCGGAAGTCAATTAGATACAAGATGTCATATCCATTGCCAAAGCAACTCAAAGAAATGTTAAAACAATCACTAAAGCTAAAAATAAATTAAGTGTGGCAATAATTAAATGATCATACAAGTGTTAAATGCACATAAATGAACTCAAATGGGCCCGTATAAAACAATTTAGGGCCAAAGACAGTTAAACACAGAGCCAAGTTACAAATCTTAGGTTAAACTAGAAAAATTTATGGTTATGTCTCGAGACAGTGAAGCCATGTCTCAAGATATGACTCCTAGTTTTAAAATTTTAGGTTCGAAGTTTCATGTTTCAAGATAATTTACCCATGTCTTGAGACAATAGCACTATGACTCAAGACTTTAGTCTCATTTTCAAGAATTTAGGTTCAATGTTTTATGTCTTAAGATAATTACATCATGTCTCGAGACACATGCCCAAAAATGCAGAAATTAAGCATTACATGTCATGCAACTGTGTCCCTAAAAGCACCTAAATATTTAAAACAAGTCTAAAACATTTAAAAACATAATCACTAGCATAATATATCAAAATTAACTAACCAAGTAAAATATAACATAAAAACCATACATTCAATGTTAAATATGACTCCTATTTTCAATCAAATTTGAAAAATAATCTTTCAGTTAAACTCTGTTTACTTATTTCAATCAAACACTGATTAGTTTAGATTATTTTATTATTATTTGACCTATGAATTTAGCCTATAAATAGGCTCTTTTACAACCTTAGAAAAATACACCCATTAGAGATTAGAACTCATAACACATTTAGATAATTTTGTGGTTACATTTTGAGGGTTCTTTGTTTTCGACTTTTTGGGGTTTAGTCTTTATCTCCATCTTTTGTACTTTTCATTCTTTTGCCATTATAGTAAAATTATCTTTGCCCGTGGTTTTTTTATCCTCTTTAGAGGGCTTTTTTCCATGTTAAATTTGTGTGTTTAATTTCTCAATTTATTTTGCTATTTTTTCTTGTTCGTTGCTTAATCGGGTCAATCCTAACATTCAACATGTAAATTGGCATCCTAAATATAATTTAAAAGTAACCAAAGGTTCCCAAAATGTACCAAAACATACCAAACATTCATAACATACCAAGTCCATATGAAAATATATTTGAAGACATAAAAGTCCACTTAGTAACCTAGGTACATGGCCAAAACTAAGTTCAATGTAAGAAATTACAAAGTTTAACAAATGCATAGCTGAGACTCAAGGCCTTGGATACTGTGGATAAACGAATCGACACTCATACACACTTTTAACTAGTGCATAAAACAAATAATTTGCACATTAAGCTTTTCAAGATCAATGGTATTAACAAAAAGACAATCTCACAATATAAAACCATTAAGCAATAGAGCAAGCTAGAGCATCAAGAGATCAACAATTAAACAGATTTTAGTATAATCGTTGCAACATCAATTAATCTCTTTTTCACAATTCTGATGACATATATCAAATCATACTTGGTATTATCTCAACTTCAGACATCTCGTTCTCATACATAATGATCATCAACAATGTCATTTCATCTTTATCATTATCATATTGGTTATAATTAAATATATGCCCCTATTAACCAATATTGGGTCAAAGAAAAAATACACTAGTTAATCTCCTAACACTCAACATAGATGGGTACAAGCGCCAAATAGGCAAAAATGAACCAATACGTGTAAAAACATCACTTACTCTAGCACTTCAATAATGCACACTTCATCTAACACTTCAATAATGCACATGAGTTCCAAATATAAATGTGCACAAGTGCTAATAGAGTGCACACAAGTACCAACTCTTCCTCTGTCTTAAAAAAATGCCTGTTGGAAAAAAATTCGGTTCGAAAACGATTTTCTTGCACAAGGTAAACTAAAAATTTTGAAAATCGAGCCAATTTGTGATATTATAACAATAAACCCTTTACCGAAACTAGACCTATGTTTTCAGCTAGACGGATCCTTATCATTCCTAGCTTTTAATCGAATAACCTACATTAATATTCTCATACCACGAACTG
This sequence comes from Gossypium hirsutum, assembly GCF_007990345.1. NCBI lineage: Eukaryota > Viridiplantae > Streptophyta > Magnoliopsida > Malvales > Malvaceae > Gossypium > Gossypium hirsutum. Next base: position 95,550,938 of record NC_053431.1, on the reverse strand, counting down.
TTTCAAGTGTGGGCTCGAAAGAATTTGAATCTCTCTTTACTTTATTTTTAGTGGGAAAACAAATCTCTCTTTAATGGGAATAGTAGAATTTTTGTTTCGAAAAATAAAATTTATACTTGGAAAATAAATTCGCACTATTTTTGGACAGAAAACCAGTATCTCGAAGTTTTATATTTAGCCCTACCGATGCCATCTATTTATTTGGAGAATAAGTGAAACCCTTGTTAAATTAGTAGAAGTTTAATTCAATAACTAGGATTAGGGGGTGAAAAACCTAGTTAAATAAACAAAGGTTTGCCGTCCCATGTATCAATAATGAAAGGCTTTTGGGCCTCTCTCGTATCGGGTCCAATTATAAGTACTTTCTAGAATTTTGGCCCAGTACTTTATCATTCAATCTAGCCCAATACTTGTTTTTATATTTCCCAAAGTAAACATCTTAAATTAATTTAAATTAACTAGTTAATTAATTTCCCAATTACATAATTTTCTCAACCCAATTCCAATTCCATTAAGATCATGACAACTTTACCGTAAAAGAATCTATGAGAAAATATATTTAGTACTTATACATTCAACGAATTCATAATGACCAATTAATTTAATTCCATTTTTGAACTTCAATTATTTAATTAATCAATTAAATAATAATTTGAAGAACTATAAATTAATTTTTAGGTCATTTCCATTTAAAGAAAGCTACATTCATTTCCAAATGTTTCTCATTTCTCTAACTTTACCATTTTTATCAATTTCTGTTTATTTGATTGAACATTAAATTCATTTCCAATTTCAATGAGCTAGTGAAGTAACCAATTGGACATGCGATTAGGGCTCAAATGATTTATAATTAAGTTCTAATTTTTCACCTATTAATTATAAACTCATATTAGTCATGAAGTCATTCCACTATAGTACTGTGATTGAGCTCTCCTTATGTCATACCATTATGAAAGTAACTCGATCAGTGCTTATCCAATGGCATTATTATAAGTGTGTTACCCTCATAGGATATCCAAGGGTGAATGTAATGACATTGAACCTTGATGTCACAGCCTTGGCCTTCGAAGTGTAATGCTGTGACATCAATATTGGTTGTTGCGACATCGAGTAGAGTTTTACAGCAAAATACCCGACCTGATGATGCAACTCGACATGAAAAATCTTAAGATCCACTAGTTTTAAACCCTAAAACCTAAGTATAAAACTTAATTAAACTCATCTAAGCATTAAAAACACAACATTAGCCACCTAAACTCTCAAAACTCTCTCTTTCATTTATATTTCACAAAGATTCTTTGTACTTATCTTCTTATTTTCCTACTTATTTTGTAGATTTTCAAATATTGAAATTAGTTAATCAAAAGAAAATAATAGAGCAATAAAAGAATAATCAAGATCTAAGATTGATGAAATCAACAGAGGAGCAACAACTGGTACCACAAACGACACCATAAAAGAAGGCAAATCCAACAGCTCGAAGGAGTAAAGATACTATCATGCAAGCCTATATAGAGTACATGAAACAAGGTGTAGAGTTCTTTAAGCCAATAATAGCTCACTATTCCAAGAGACACGGCATCAAGCATCCTCCATAGCCACAACTACCGATTGATTCAACAAAAGATAAAGTCATAACCGTCCGGAACCCATCTAACACTTTATACACTAGCTCAAAAGTGTCAACCACAAACAAGGGGAAGAAGATAGTCAGTTCAGATAAGGACAGTTGTAACAGCCCGTTTTTGGTCAAATCAGAATAGTGGTTTTGGGACCATAACTTTGAGGTTAAAATTATTATTTTATTATTATTTTAATGTTTACAGCATGATAGTATGATTTTGTGTAAGTTTCGTTAAGAAATTTTATCGTTTAAATGCTTAATTTGATAAAAAGGACTAAATCTCGTAAAGTTCAAAATTTGATTTCTATTAGCTAAAGGTACTAAATGGCTATGAAATTAAAGAGTGGAGGTCCTTATATGGTAATTAGACCATTGTTAATGTTAGTGGAAACTTATGGACATGCATTAAGTAATTTTAATGTTTTAACTTAAGGATAATTATGTAATTTAGTAATTAAAGTTAAAATAACTTAAAAAAATGTGTCCATCTTCTTCATTTTTATCATTCTTAGCCGAAATTATCAACGGAAGCCATAGCTAGGGTTTGGCCAAGCTATTTTCTTTGCATTGTAAGTGGTTTTTATTCCGTTTTAATTGATTTATATGTTTTTGAGATCGTTGCAGCTTAATCTAGCTAGCCCAGAGACTATTTTGCAAAATTGTTAAAGTTTTAGGGTTTTTCCATTGATAAATATGTGTGTATTTTGATGTTTGATGATAGAAAATGTATGCTTGTTGTTAGATAAACAACATCTGTAAAATGATTTTTGACAAAATTGTCATTTAGGGATTTAATTAAGAAATGTTGAAATTTTATGGTTAAATTGTGAAATAAATGAAAAATATGGGCTATTAGGGACTTGTTGAAATTCTGCTAGCATGGGTATAGATTTAATTGCATGGATTTGTATTTTTATTAAATAAGAACTAAATTGTAAAAATGTTGAAATATTTGAGGCTAAAGTGTAAATTTGCCTTAATGTGTATTGGACTAAATTGAATAGAATGATAATTAAATAAGTTAATTTTGATTGCATTTAGATAAAAAAAATCTAAATTCAGATTTAAATCGGGGAAAAAACAAGGTTTTAGACTAGTCTATCCGTTTCGTCGTTTTGGCAATCGAGGTAAGTTCGTATGTTAATAAGCATTATTATAATTTTGTTTTAAATGCTTTAATATTGAATAAATTGTTTATACGGCCTTTGGGATATGTTCGACGACAATTCGACAAATGAGAAATCCCAGTTGAACCTTAGGAATAAATTAGGATACGAATGACATGTCATTAGGGGTTTTGTGATTTGGGTGCTGGTCCGTACATCCTACCGGTGGCTAAGTTATCCGTTATGTGTTGTGGATTGTCATCAACTTGTGTGAGCAGCACCGTGTAGCTTCGTCATGACTGTCAGCATGTGTGAGCAGGCCCGTTGATAGTTCGAGAGTAGCATTATATGTGATATGTGATTGTGATAGCTTCAACTATGTATGTGTCACTTATTTCGAATGGTTCAACGGGTATATTGAAGATATGAAATGGTAAGAAATGGATACGCATCAGTACAGGTATGTACGGAAACTATATAAGCATTGAATCTATGAAAGTGGTGAGTTCATGGTTAATTATGTGTTTAAGTATATGTTAACATTGTGATTAAATGTTTTGTACTATGTTATGTTCATATTATTAAATAGTAATTGAATGGTGAGCTTTTCTTATTATTTCATACGAGCTTACTAAGCTTTGTAGCTTACATTGTTTATTTTTTCGTGTTTTATAGTGAAATCAACGCTAGCTCGGATTTGGAAATCGTCGGAGACCTCATCACACTGTCATGCCATCACTTTGGTACCTTTGAATCTATGTTTTTGGGATATATGGCAAGTATAGGAGCTTTGGTCATTTTGGTATATAGTTTGGTAATGAATTTAGCCATTTGGATTGGCTTGTAAATGTTTAGTGTTTGGTTTTGTATATAACCATGAGAGTTGGCTTAATTTTGGTTGATTTGGTTGTGTATATATATGCAAATGGCCTTTGTCTTGTGTTGATAATTACTATGCAAATGCTTGTGGTGAATGGTTGATATTTGAGAATTGGTAGGCTTATGAGTTTAGGCAAAATGATGCATTATTGGAAGTGTCCACATTGATGATTTGTGAAAGTGAGGTTTGGTATGAAGTTGAATGGCATATTGTATTTGTGTGCCCTATATAAGTTGGTATTGAAATGATATGATTTATGCTTGGTTGAGTTTGTTGAATGCCTATTTATGCCATATTATGTGTTATTTGTTTTGGTATAAGTGTATACAAATTTTGGTGGCAAGATGGCTTTGTAAATAACCTATTTTTGTCCACACGGGCAGAGACATGGGTGTGTGTCTTAGCCATGTGTGACACACAGTTAGGTTACACGGCCATGTGTCCCCTGGTGTTGAATTAAAATCAAGTCAGTATGCTCTACATGGCCCAACACATGGGCGTGTGACTTGGCCGTGTGGCATAAGTCAGTATACCCTACAGGTTTGACACGACCTAGCACACTGCCTAGTACACGGGTGTGTAAGGCCATTTCGAAGGGCACATGGGCTGGTCACACGAGCGTATGGTTGGCCGTGTGACCCAAGCCAGAAAGTTACACAGGGTCAAACACAAGTTGGGACACAAGCGTGTCTTTGGCCCTGTGAGACACACAGCCGGGCCACACGCATGTATTTTGTGAAATTTTCTAAGTTTTCCAGAAATTTCATAAGTTATCGGTTTAGTCTTGAACCATCCCGAATGCATGTTTAGGGCCTTGTAGGCTCATATTAGGACAATGTGAATGATTTTGAATGATGTTTATTTGAAATTTGAGAATGTAGGTGAAATGTATGTTTAATTGTATGATATGTCCAGTAATGCTCTGCAACCCTATTTTGGTGTTGAATACGGGTGAAGGGTGTTACATTTGTTGGTATTAGAGCTACAATTTATTCGATTCTAGGACTAACGTAGCCTATGTGAGAGTCTAGTTATACATGCCATATATAACCTGTGATAGTGTGATATCTCCTGATAGTTTTAAAACGTGTTTTCATATAGTAAATGGATGCCAATCGAGTTGTAGTTGATGTTGAAAGAAACGTGCTAGCCTCCATTCACGGAGTAGTGCAATCTGAGTCGAGACCCGTATCGGGTAGTCAAGGAGGAGAGGCTAAGGAAGCCTTCTTCCAAATGATGAACGAGTGGTTTAAGGAGTTTGGTCGAACAAATCCAGCTGCTCAGCAACCTCCACCCCAACCTAATCCTTAACTAGTCCCCATAGCTTTTCAAGTTTTAGAGCCTTTATGATTGAATAAGCTACCTGTTGATATAATTCGAAAATACAAGGTTGAAGAATTCAGAGCTACTGTTGATGACGACCCTGAGAGAGCCTAGTTTTGGCTTGAGAAACTATCAGATTATTTGATGAATTATCTTGCACACCAATTGAATGAGTAAAACATGTCGTATCACTTCTGCGGGACACTACGTATCAATGGTGGAATCCTTTAGTATCTGTGGTACCGAGAGAACGGGTCACCTAGGAATTCTTTCAAGCTGAATTTAGAAAGAAATACATCAGCCAACGGTTTGTTGATCAAAAGCGAAAAGAGTTTTTGGAGCTGAAATAGGGTCGAATATCTATAACTGAGTACGAGAGAGAGTTTGTAAGAATCAGTAAATATTCTCGAGAATGTGTTTCAACTAAGGCAATTATGTGTAAACGATTTGAAGATGGATTGAATGAAGATATTAGATTGCTACTCGGGATTCTAGAGTTAAAAGAATTTGCAGTGCTAGTTGACTGAGCTTGTAAAGCCAAAGAACTTGGAAAAGAAAAGAGAAAAGCTGATTTTGAGGCTAGAGATTCGAGAAAGAGATCGATGAGCAAACCATATCACTCCTCGTCAAAGAAATCACAGTATTCGTATAGTCGTCCGAATGCTTCAATGGGATATTCTAATAGAGATCGTGGGAAGTAATATACGGGTCCTAAAGCTCAGGCTACTTTAGTGTCAAGTGTGGGTAGCGTGAGAAACAACAAAACCGAGTGTTAACAATGTGGTAGATGACATTTTGGACACTTTTAGATGAATAATAAAGCTTGTTTCAAATGTGGTTCGCTAGATCACTTTATTCGAGATTGCCCTGAGTTAACCTAGAAAGATAAATTTTAGAATATAAGATTGAGTAACATAGCTTCTAACGGGAGACCACTTAGAAATGCAGGAAATGTGATTAGTAGCAAAGGAACGAAAAAGGACTCCGCTGTGAGATCTGAGGCTAGAGCACTAGCCAGAGCTTACGCTATTCTCGCTCGCGAAGATGCGTCATCACCAGATGTTATCATCGGTACATTTTCTCCTTATGACACTAATGTAATTGCCTTGATAGATCCTGGACCAACTCCTTCATATATCTGTATGAACTTGGTGTCTAGTAAGAGTTTGCCTGTTGATTCTATTGAATTTGTGATTAAATTTTCGAACCTCTTAGGTAAGTATGTCCTATTTGATAAAATTTGCAAAAATTGTCCTTTGATGACTTGGGGTTACTGTTTTCCGGAAAATTTGATGCTTTTACTGTTTGATGAATTTGATATGATTCTGGGTATGGATTGGTTAACTTTGCATGATGCTTTTGTGAATTGTAGGCGAAAAACTATTGAATTGAAATGTCAGCATAGTGAAATTCTTTGAATTGAATTAGATGAGTCATATGGATTGCCTATTGTGATATCATTGATGTTAGCTCAGAGATATGTAAGAAAAGGTTGTGATGCATACTTTGCATATGTACTAGATACAAAAGTATCTGAATTGAAGATTGAATTAGTGCCAATAATTTGTGAGTATCCGGATATGTTTCCAGAAGAGTTGCTTGGGTTGCCACCAATCAAAGAAGTCAAGTTTGCTATCGAATTAGTTTCGGGAACATCACCGATATCGATAACTCTGTATAGAATGACTCTGACAGAATTGAAAGAATTGAAAGCTCAGTTGCTAGAGTTAACAAAAAGAGGTTTTACACTACCTAGTTTTTCGCCCTGGGGTGCACCAGTGTTATTTGTAAAGAAGAAAGATGGGTCGATGAGATTGTGTATCGACTATCGTAAGTTCAAAAAAGTTACAATTAGGAATAAGTATCCGTTTTTGAGAATTGATGATTTGTTTGATCAGCTAAAAGGAGCAACAGTATTTTCGAAGATTGATCTGAGATCTGGCTATTATCAGTTACGAGTTAAAGATTCAGATGTACAGAAGACTACATTTAGAATAAGGTATGGGAATTATGAATTTCTTGTTATGCCTTTTGGATTAACTAATGCTCCTACAATTTTTATGGATTTGATGAATCAGATCTTTAGACAGTGTTTAGACAAATTTGTTGTTGTATTTATTGACGATATTCTGATTTATTCCCAAGATGAATCTGAGCATGCTGAACATTTGAGAATTGTGCTACAAACATTGAGAGACAAGTGACTATTCGCTAAATTCAACAAATGTGAGTTTTGGCTCCGAGAGGTTGGATTTTTGGGACATATTGTTTTAGCGGAAGGTATCAGAGTTGATCTGAGCAGGATTTCAGCAATTGTTGATTGGAAACCACCAAGAAATGTGCTTGAAGTTAGAAGCTTTTTGGGATTAGCTGGCTACTATCGATGTTTTGTTAAAGGATTCTCAATGATTGTTGCACTGATGACTAGATTGCTACAGAAAATGTGAAGTTCGAGTGGTCCGAGAAATGTCAACAGAGTTTTGATCAATTGAAAACATTGTTAATTGAGGCACCAGTTTTAGTTCAGCCTGAGTTGGGTAAAGAGTTTGTGAATTTCAGCAACGCGTCATTGGACGGTTTGGGTTGTGTTTTGATGCAAGAGGGAAAAGTGATAGCTTATGCTTCCAGACAGTTGAAACCGTATGAAAAAAATTATCTGATGCACAATTTAGAATTGGCCGCCATTGTTTTCGTATTGAAAATTTGGTGACATCATCTATTTGGAGAGAAGTCTCATATCTTTACTGACCACAAGATTTTGAAGTATTTAATAACTTAGAAAGACTTGAATTTACGACAATGAAGATGGCTCGAGCTGTTGAAAGACTATGAGTTAGTCATTGATTATCATCCGGGGAAAGTGAATGTAGTCATGGATAGTCTCAGTAGACTATGAGTTAGTCATAGTTAGTCATTGATGAATATGCAGTTAACCTTGTCTGATGATGGTTCGATTTTGGATGAATTAAAAGCTAAACTATTATTTCTTCAGTAAATTTGTGAGGGTCAGAATTGTGATAATGAATTGCAAGCTAAAAGAGTGCAATGTAAGTCGACTATTGATTCAGGCTATCAGATTGGATACGATGATTTTTAATGTTCCGAGGTAGAATTTGTGTACCGAAGAATTCTGAGCTTATTCAAAAAATTCTACACGAAGCACTCAGTGGTTGTTTATCTATTCATCCAGGGAGTACTAAAATGTACAATGATTTGAAACAATTGTACTGGTGGTCAGGTATGAAACGAGACATTTCAAAATTTGTGTCGAGATGCTTGGTTTGTGAACAAGTTAAAGCCGAACATCAAGTGCCTTCGAGATTGCTACAATCAGTAATGATACCAGGATGGAAATGGGATAGAGTTGCGATGGATTTTGTATCGGGATTACCCCTGTCTCCAAAAAAGAAAGATGTTGTTTGGGTTGTCATTGATGGACTGATGAAGTTTTCACATTTCATTCTGGTACGTATAGACTATTCGCTTGATAGATTAGCACAAAAATTTACACACTTTTTCATACCCTTTTTAAGTTAAATTCATGCGAATTTGGTTAAATTCTTGTAAAAAAATAATTAATTTTTATAAAATAATTAAAGTGTACTTAAAATATGAACATGTTTAAATTTAGTTAATTTCATAATTATTTTTGATGAATTTTAATTATTTTCAACAAATTTGCACAAAGGGCGAAAAATGGCTCGGTAGACACTACCAGAAGCACAAAACTAAGAAGCAATTTGAAGTATCAAGGTGAATTAATTTCCAGCCTAAGACAGTCCAAAATTATATGTATTAAATCATAATATAATTAATTTTAATTTAAATCTAAGTTAATTTGGGTTAATAAATTATTATTAATTAATTATGAAAAATGGTCCGATTGAACCGAAGAGAGTGAGCCGAACCGGCCAAGGAGAAGACAACCCAAAACCATCCAAATTCTGACCCAATTCAGCTCATTAGCTGATTATTTAAGCTGCAAATAAGACATTGAAGACTTGTTCAAATTGCAAATCAGCCCCTCCATAATTGATGGCTTTGAAGATTTGCCCTAAGCCAAATTTAGCAAAGTTGAAGCCATCAACTTTGCCACATAGATGGCAGGCTAAGGGGTGGCTCTTTGGCTGCTATTTTTAGAAGATTTTAGCTGCCACATTCAGCTATAAAAACCCCCATTGGCTGATCCCTCATTCACACCTTAATTCATTCACATCTCTTCTCCCATCTCTCACTTTCTCCTCTCATTTTCCCATTCCAAGTCCCTTGCTCTTGTGTCAATTTCTCCCCTTGGAAAAGGGTTCTTCTTCAGCCATTTTGGAGTAGCAATTGAGAGTTCATAGAAGCCTTGATCGACGAGAACAACAGAGAATGAAGACGGAGCAAACTAGTCAAGCCACGAAGAAACACCGGATTTGATTCTTGTTCCCTATCTCTTTAATTTTTATTGTTGTTATGATAAACATATCTATGAATATTTATGTTTTTCGAATGGTTAATTTAATCATTTTAGCTTGAATTTAATTCGTGTTGGTTTGATTGCATTTCATTTGCTTAAATTATGAAAATTGTGTTTATGCTGTTATAGGCCTTAGTAAAATGCTTGATTAAGTAAAATCATGCCTAAGTTATTTTTGCATTACAATTGTGAGGTAACTAATGAATTAATTATTTAAACGGATTGAAATTGTAATTAATGGACACAATATTTAATCAGTGCATGTTTATTCTTCTAAGGTAGCTGAAGGTTAAATTAGCAATGTATCTGGCGATACACTTGCCTTGCATAACTTGCAAGATTATTGTGAATAAACTGTTTTAAGGTAAGAATACCTTGTTACTTCACGTAGTCTTTTATATGCTCTATAGATTTTATTAATTGTTTGAATTGACATAGGGATATGTAAGAGATTAGTTCATTTTAATGAGTATGTATGTGCCATAACATGTTTGCTTATTAAAATATGTTTAATCGTTTGAATTAATATAGGGACATGTTAAGAGATAAATTGATTTGTGTAGGTGAATATGTTCATAAGTTAGCAAATTATTGAGTTGCTGTGAATTTATTCGTAACAACATAAACATGAGTTTAATAATTCTAAGTTAAAGAAATGTAATTAAATCAACACAATTATGTCTTCTTGATTAAATCATATTTTGAAATTGTGCATTTGAGATTTATTTAGTTTACTTAGTTTAAAATCTTAGTTTTTAATCACCCTCTTCAAACAAAATATTTTTCTTCACCAAAGTGTTTTAAATAGCATTCATAAATAATTCTTTTCGTAGTCCCTGTGGGTACGATAACTCGACATTTACTTGTCACTTTATTACTTGTTGTGATTGTGTACACTTGTACATTTTCGTCGTTCCATATATCTCTGGGATTGTTAGATTGCATGGGGTGCCAATTTCTATTATATCGGATAGAGATTCGAGGTTTATGTCGCGATTCTGAAAGAAATTGCAAGAAACTTTAGGTACGCGATTGAACTTTAGTACTGCATTTACTCTGTAAACGAATAGTCAGTCTAAGAGAGTAGTTTGGATTCTTGAAGATATGCTTTGTTGTTATGTTTTGGAATTGGAAGGTAATTGGGAGAAATATTTACCTTTGGTTGAATTCGCGTATAACAACAATTTTCAATCGAGCATAAAGATGACACCATATGAAGCTCTGTATGGTTGTAAATTTTGAACTCCGTTGTACTGGACCAAGCTTAGTGAGAAAAAGATTCATGGGGTTGATTTGATTAGAGAGACTGAAGATAAAGTGAAAATAATTTACGACAGTTTGAAAGCAACTTCAGATCGACAGAAATCATATGCAGATTTAAAATGTAAAGACATTGAATTTCAAGCCGGCGACAAAGTATTTTTGAAAGTATATTCGCGGAAAAATTTTCCTTGATTTGGTTGCAAAGGAAAATTGAGTCTTCAATTCATTGGGTCGTATGAAATTATCGAAAGAATAGGGCCAGTGGCATATCAACTAGCTTTACCGTCAGAATTAGAAAAGATCCATAATGTACTTCATGTGTCGATGTTATGACGGTATCGATTAGATCCATCACATATCATTTCTTTGACAGAGATTGAAATTCAACCTGACATGACGTATAATGAAGAACCGATCAGAATTTGAGCTAGAGAGTTTAAAGAATTGAGAAATAAGAGGATAGCTTTGGTGAAAGTTTTGTGGCAACGTCACGGGGTCGAAGAAGCTACGTGAGAACCCGAAGAAGCTATGAGAAAACAATACCCTAACCTCTTTTCTGGTAAGAATTTAGGGGACAAAAATTCCTAAAGGGGAGTGTTGTAACAGCCCATTTTTAGTCAAATCGGAATAGTGATTTTGGGACTGCAAATCCGAGGTTGAAATAATTATTTTATTATTATTTTAATTTTTACAGCATGATATTATGATTGTGTGAAAGTTTCGTTAAGAAATTTTATCGTTTAAATGCTTAATTTGATAAAAAGGACTAAATCGCGTAAAGTTCAAAATTTGAGTTCTATTAGCTAAGGGTACTAAATGGCTATGAAATTAAAAAGTGGAGGTCCTTATATGGAATTAGACCATTTTTAATGTTAGTAGATATTTATGGACATGCATTAAGTAATTTTAATGTTTTAACTTAAGGATAATTATGTAATTTAGTAATTAAAGTTAAAATAACTTAAACAAAATGTGTCCATCTTCTTCATTTTTATCATCCTTAGCCGAAATTATCAAGGGAAGCCATAGCTAGGGTTCATCCAAGCTATTTTATTTGCATTGTAAGTGGTTTTTGTTCCATTTTAATTTATTTCTATGCTTTTGAGATCGTTGCAGATTAATCTAGCTAGCCCAGAGACTATTTTGTAGAAATGTTAAAGGTTTGGGGTTTTGCAATTGATGAATATGTGTGTATTTTGATGTTTGATGATAGAAAATGTATGCTTGTTGTTAGATAAACAACATTTGTAATGTGATTTTTGACAAAATTGTCATTTAGGGATTTAATTGAGAAATGTTAAAATTTTGTGGTTAAATTGTAAAATAAATGAAAAATGGTAGGGTCTTAATTGAAATTTTTCTAGCTTGGGTATAGGTTGAATTGCATGAATTTGTACTTTTATGAGATAAGGACTAAATTGTAAAAATGTTGAAATATTAGGGGTAAAAGTGTAAAGTTGCCTTAATGTGTATTTTGGACTAAATTGAATAGAATGATTATTAAATAAGCTAATTTTGAATACATTTAGATCAAGAAAAGCAAAATTCGGATTTAGATTGGGGAAAAAACAAGGATTTGGACTAATCGATCCGTTCTGTCGTTTTAGCGATCGAGGAAAGTTCTATGTTAATAAGCATTATTATAATTGTGTTTTAAATTATTTAATATTGAATAAATTATGTATACGACCTTGCGGATATGTTCGACGACGATTCGGCAAATGAGAAATCTCGGTTGAACTTTAGGAATAGATTAGGCTGCGAATGATCAAATCAGAATCTTTTAACAGTTCTAGCCATCAATGCTGTCCCAAGTTCAATTCTTTCTGAGTCATCAAGTACTTTAGGCTTTATGATCGGTAAAAATGTGACACTTTTCACCATACAGGTAATGTTGTCAAATCTTCAAAGTAAAACACAACTGCGACCAGTTCTAAATCGTATGTCGAGTAATTTCTCTCGTGTGGTTTAAGCTGTCGAGAAACATAAGCTATAACTTTTTTGTCCTGCATTAGAACGCAACCCAAACCATTAAATGAAGCATCATTGTAGACAATAAATTCTTTCTTAGATTCAGGTTGGGTTAGTACTGGAGCTTCAGTCAACATGTCTTTCAACTACTCGAAACTCTGCTGACATTTTTCTGTCTAAACAAAACTAACATCTTTTTGAAATAGTTTTGTTATCAGTAATGCTATGATCGAAAAAATCTTGACAAAGCGTCAATAATACTTGGCCAAACCCATAAAATTGTGTACCTCAGAAAAATTTGTCTGAGGTTTCCAATTCAAAATTAAAAATATCTTACTCAGATCAACTCGTATGCCTTCCACTAAAATCACATGACCAAGAAACCCAACTTCTCTGAGCCAGAACTCAAATTTACTAAACTTCACAAACAATTGCTTTTCCCATACATTTTGTAACATTATATTCAAATGTTGTTGATGTTCAGACTCGTTTTTTGAATAGATCAAAATATCATCAATGAATACAGTACAAATCTGTCTAGATGTGGCTGAAAAACTCGATTCATTAAGTCTATAAATGCGACAGGGGCATTGGTCAATCTAAAAGGCATCACAAGAAACTTGAGTGCCTGTAATGAATTCTAAATGTAGTTTTCGACACATCATCTTTAACTCGCAACAGATAGTAATCGGATCGGAGGTCAATTTTTGAAAATATAATAGCTCATTTTAACTAGTTGAACAGATCATCAAGACGGGGTAGTGGATACTTATTCAATATAGTGTCTTTGTTTAGCTGCCTGTAGTCAATACATAGTTTCACCGACCCATCTTTCTTTTTAATAAATAATACTGGTGCACCCCAAGGTAACACACTTGGCTGTATGAAACCTCTGTCAGACAACTCTTGTAACTGTGCCTTAAGTTATTTTTTGTTTTGTTGATGCCATTCTGTATGGTGCAATACATACCAGAGTAGTCCCTGGCACTAAATTAATCACGAATTCAACTTCCAGTTCTAGCGGTAATCCAGGCAATTCTTCTAGAAATACATTTGTAAACTCTTTAACAATCGGTACGTAATCAGTCTTCAATCCTAGTTCTCGAGTATCAAGAATGTAAGTCAAAAATGCTTCACAACCTTTTCTGATAAATTTCTAAGCGAAGATTGTTGATATAACAATAGTAGTACAGTCCGGTTTATCAAACTTAATAGTAATCAACTTGCCACTCTGACATCTTAGATCAATCTCGAACAGCTCAGTTTTGACTTATTTCTTTCCAAGAAACTTGATGGTGAGGTGAGGCAACTAAAGGCTTCCCTTAATTTCTTTGGTGGAGTGGTTGAAAAGAGTCTCGAAATCACATTTCTGCCTATTTCTTCTCGTTACAAATTTCCTCTATCTTTTGAGCTCGTTTCAATAAAACTACAAATTCTCATAACTCCAGTGCCCCAACTAACATTTGGATCTTGTCATTCAACCAGATTCAAAACAGGAACACATTTCGTCCTCCATTAGTACGATTTCATGAGCATATTTACTTAGGTTCCCAAATTCTCGCTCATATTCAGATAAAGATCTATTTCCTTGCTTCAGTTCAAGGAATTCTTTCTTTTCCTTGTCTAAGTATCGTTTTCTAATATATTTCTTTCTAAATTCAGTTCGAAAAAAGTCTTAGTTAACTCTCTCCTTTTGTACCATCGATGTCAATGTCGACCACCAATGGTAAGCTTTATATTTTAACAATGATATAGCACACCTCAAATAATTGTTAGGTAAACATGCCATTTCATTGAAAACCCTCTAAGTGTTTTCAAGCTAATATTCAACCCTAGCTGGATCATCGTCCATCTTACCTTGGAACTCTTTAGCCCGATATTTTTGAATCTTATCTATTGGAGGCCTATGCATATGTAAAAGAGTCAAACTTAGAGGATAGAAGGTGTCAAGGAAGGCACAGTAGGGGGTGGATGTTGTGGAGCCACAAGATTGGCTCGCATAAACTTTGAAACCACCAACTCATCATGCCCAAAAATGCATTTTTCACATCATTTTCGAACATTTGTAGAATCGACATACTATGACTTGTTTCCAACTTAGAAGCCGGTACATTACTGTCTACCTCGTCAGTGACAATAAGATTTGACCTTGTGATAGCTTTGAATCTATATGAAAACAGGGTCAAATTAAATCAGAAAGTATCACACTCTTACATGTTATCGTGGCATATATTTTTTAGACTCGATACTTGCTATATTCAGTCCTAGAATTGACTAAACTGTAGCTCTAATACCACTAATTGTAACACCACTCACCCATTATTGGAATTGAGTTACGGGATGCTACAATACAAAATGAAATAGTTAACAAAAATTAATGGTCAAAATTCAATTACTCTAATCATTTCAATCATGTAATACCATTTAAAACTTTTCTCGAGTCTTATATAAGCTTATGTAAGCTCTAGAGTTTACCTGAGAACAAACAATGATCAAATTGTAAAATTTTGAAAAGATAAAGGCAATTATGCAAAATAGGGGTCACACGGTCGTTTGGATCAAATTGAAAAATTTCATCAAAAGTCACACGACCATGTGTTTAGGCCATGTAACAAACTAAGACCGGGTATAATCTAAATGACCAAAGCTATATAGCACTCACACGAGCTTGTGGCCAGCTCATGTGATAACTGGGAACCGTGTGTTTCTAATGCACCCTATTTTTCAGTGGCACACGACTGTGTCACTAGTCTGTGTGTGACACACAACTGTGTGACACAAAATTTGTCATTTAGTGCCTACTTCAAGACAAACTATATTCGAAGCATAGTTTTATGTTCAATTACACAATCAAACCTACTCAAAACCTACAGAAACTCGATAGAACACATACCAATTTACCACATTTTGACCATATTCAAACAAGATACCAATATGCATCAAATGACAGCCAAAACAATCAACATGTCATGAATCAACTTAAACCATTCATCATTCAATATGGTTCAATTCCATACCACAACTTATGCACCAAAACCTTCCAAATATCATATCTATATCATTAATTTAACATCAATCATACCATTAACGCACAATGCTCTAACACATTTTCATACCAAACAACCATATCAATACCATCATATAACTTAATCAACTAATTTCAAAAGTAGTCATTTAAAAGCTCCAAACTTAACTTATCATAACACAAATATGCACACACACTTTCATACATCACACTTTGACTTTCAACTTATAAAATAACATTAATACAATATGACTCTTATTTACATGCCACGTAATCGAGTTTTTGAACGATTAAAAGAATATTGAGACAGAACCTAGATAGTGTGAGTTCTAGAGTGATTTGATAGTCGAGTTTCGCAAAAGACAACTACAAAATAGAAACATAACCGAGTAAGCATTTGAAAGCTTAGTAAGTTCATAGGTTAAGAAACTATATAGCTTATCGTAATATATTATTAATTTGCCAATTTAAATAACTACATGAATTTTCTATCAACATGATTCCAACAATATGGTAAGTTTAATAAATACGATACTTTAACACTTTGGATTGTACCATATAATTCCATTCAAAACTAATCCCTTAACTCATCTATCAAGTTCATCATTTGCATTCTTTCAATCACATATATAATTACATTTTTATCATCAAGTATATCATTATACCATTTATTACCTTTTCGTTACCATTTTAGCCCGATGAACTATAATACAGAGATACGGATACGCGGGTAACCACCAAAACACACCTAATTGCTTAAACGAGCTAAACCATGAATACACACCTGGGCACCAAAGTGCTAAGACTGTAGGGTACACATCCGTCTAAAACACACCTAAATCTCCATAGAGATAATTGGTAACAGTGGTCTCTGCAGAGACAAACTCAGTAATTTGAAACAAATATTGGATTCTGGTATAATTAGTATATTCTTGTACGTCAATCACATCTCACCTATAATCCCCTACAACATGCAAACACCCCTATTGGTATGCCAATTGTATCCTATCATATTGTTTATCTAAGAACCATTTATCATCTGATACAATCATTACAATTCAATCCATTACTCACCTTTATGTACCATTTTGAATATAATTTCATATTATAATTACTTAAAATAAATTCACAAACCGAATACAATGCATTACTCATATATATGTATATATGTTATATGTATATATAACTACACCGTATGAACTTACCTGGAAATATATAATAAACAAGGTGCGGGGGACTAGTTAATAATTTTTCCTTTTCCTTGATTAAGTTCTAGTTGATTTGACTCTTGATCTATACGATAATTCAATTCAAAATATCAGTGCTAACTACCCTATAACAGTTTATAATGCATATGATATCCTATTATCATTTTTCACAATTTCCTTAAAGTTTTGCAATTTTTTCAGTTTAGTTGATAAATTGAAACTATCATATCTTTCACATTTAAACACTATTTTACAATAAAATTTCAAATACACCTTTCTACAACACTCTACAATCTGTAATTATAAAATTTTCTTGCAAATTTCGAAATGTTTACTAGTTTATATACTCAAAACTAACCATTTATACTTTAGAAATTAGTCCTTAATCATATCTAAACTTACAACCAAGTCATTTAACATCCAAAAACATAAAAAACTGTAAATAGAAACATTTCAAAACTTTAAGAAATTTGTGATTTAATCCCTAGATTAGTTAGATTAAGATACAACGATCTCAAAAACATAAAAGTTATGAAAAATTGTCCCGAATAGACATACCATGCAAAGCCAAATGTCAATGGAATTTTTGAAGCTTTCATTCCTTTGCTTCAATAGTGAAAACAGTAAAGATGTATGAGAATGAAGGTACTATCTCTTTCCATCCACCTTTTGTTTCATTTATTAATTCTTAATTTTTATTTAATTAACATAATAATTAACGAAACTAATCTAAATACACATGCTCAATCGTCCATGCTTTATAAAAATGGCTAATTTACCGCTTCAAACCTTTATGTTATACTATTTAACCTTTTAAACTAATAAAAATCAATACAATTAAATTTTATAGTTTTTTACTATTTAGTACTTGTACCTTAATTACTAACCATTCATTAAAAATTATCGGACCAAATATCAAAATAATTCTATAATAGACTAGTTATTAATATTTACTGACTCAATTATTAGAAAATGGGATTCCGAAACCACCATTTCTGGTACCACTTATTAAATGAGAACTTAAATTAAAATTATCTAAAGGCCTAAAATAGCAATTAGACCATAATAAAATAAGATATAGTGGACAGTTAGACTAAGAAACCATTAGCTTAATTAATTCAAGTTTTAACTAAATAAATTCTATTTAATTAATTTAATTATATATATGATAAAGTGGAAGAACGATGAACAACATCATCTTGTTCCTCACTAAAACGAAGCAAACGAAAGAAACATAAAGAAAGCTTGAACTTTTGGCCCTAATTTGGTAAGTGCAATTTAGTCATTCTCTTGAAATTTTTATAGATTTGAGGTCATGAGAGCTTGATTTAGCTAGCCCATACATCAATTTGTAAAACTTTTAAAGGTTTAGAAAGTTTCAATTATTGATTTCTGGAAGTTTTAAGTGTGAAATTAATAGATTTTTGGCTTAAATGTGAAAAGGGACTAAATTGTAAAGCTTAATTGATAGTTTCGTATATTAAGGACCAAACTAAATAAAATATAAAATTGAATATATAAATAAGAATAAAAGGTCCCAAATGGGTAATAGTGAAATCATATTTTGATTTGGAACTTTAAATTGAAAGTTTTGTTAGTCTCGGTTTTAGCAACTAAATTGAATAAATTGATTTTTTTTATAAATTGAAAATTGATTTGGAATTGGTTGATTATTGATAGTGTTATATATTTTCTGTTAATCTATAGCAAACGTTGACCTGGCTTCGTCACGAGGGAAAGGAAAATCCAAAGCCGTCGACAAATAGCTCGAAATTTTTGGTTTGTATTTCTATGATTTGATACCTATTTAATTTCTGCATTTTCATGTCATTTTACATCATATATTTTTTAGGTAAGTTGTTGATGACTATTTGAGTTGATTGACATATTTGAATTGATTATCGAGATAAGGACTAAATTGAATAGAATAAAATATTCTAGATTTGATTGATATTGGATATGAAATTAAATTGAAGCATGTGGTGATATATGATAAACTGATGGTTCGATGATAAATTGAGAATAAAAGAATGTGAATTGATCTTTATGTAATGAAATGAAAATTGGTTTATATATGATAAACGAACATAGTTGGCATGCCATAAGGTTAGAATACTGTGTAAAACCATCATTTTCTGGCAATCTAGGGTGGTAGATATTATGCTATGAGTCATCGTTGCTAGACAATCTGGGGTGACAAATTGATTGAGTGGAGAAAATCATTGTTGTTGGGCAATCCGAGATGGTATTATATATCATTACAGTGTCATCGTTGTCGGGCAACCTGCGGTGACAAATCTGTATCTATACCGAGTCTGTGTCTAGTTAATAGTGTTATAAAGATTTAAATTGACTAAATGGTATAAGAGAAGAAATTATATTGATTTGATATATGTATCAACATGCAAATAGTTGAAAACAAGCCCTAAGGGTTGAATGAATATGAAAGAGCTATGAAGCTCAGAAATGATTGAAATGTTGAAATAAAATGGAACATATGACTTGATTCTGATAATAATAAGTGAATAAGCGCCAATATTTATAAGTGATTGTAGAAATGAATTAATTTAGCTATGAAATGTATGTTATATGGTAAGATGTTATATATGCATATTGAATTAGGATACTAACATGTATATAAGCATGTTATATTGAATTAAAAAGTGTTTGGCATGTAAATTACATGTGAATTGATTGTAGGTTAAGTTGAAATTAAATGTATCCATCAACTTATAGTTGTTTAAATTATCTTGAATAATAGATTTACCACTGGGTGTTTTGCTTTGCGTACAATTTTGTTTTTCCCTGTACGTAGGTAAAGTAGATTTGTAACACCCCTCCCCGTATTCGTCACCGAAATAGGGTACGAGCCATTATCGGATTCTATCGAATTAATTTTTTCGTTATTACGAGTTAAATACTATTCGTTTACCGAAGCCCAAAACATACATCGAGACCAAACCGAGATTAAATTGAAACCATGAGAAATTTTTTACAAAACCCTAAATTTTTATATAACCCCTTTATAGTTATCTAACCTTCCTTGAAATTTTAAACCTAGTCCAATCCAAATCAACCAATCCTATTAACATTTTTTCAAGATAGATTCATACATATCGATAAGATAACCTCATCACATACCAAAACCAGGATTTGTTAGCCATACCAATGGCTAACTTTACATTCATTTCACATTAATATTTACTTTATTAACTTATACATGCCATTGATTTCCAGAATAAAATTTATTGATATACCAAAATGTTGAGGTTGATTGTGTGATGTGTCTCCGACCCAATCTGACCTTCGGTACTACAAAATAGGGAAAAAGGAAATAGTGTAAGCACGTTGTGCTTAGTAAGCCCATGTAACAAGAATTATACTTACCTAATATTTTCAATACAATACAATAAATATTCATACATCCATTCAATTTACCATTTACCTATCACACACGAACTCAACCAAAACATTAATCAAATAACATCATATGAGTTCAATACATTAATGATTGATGAGCTCATCAATTCCATGTTTTCTATTACCCCTATTATTTCCCATATTTATCCCATTGAATTTCTCAGAATTTCGATGGATTTTCAGAGGTACACTTTTAGTGTACAATTCTGGGTCCATCAATTCATATTCATGTGAGCACATTTCCATTTCAAAGAGCACACTCTCACGAACCTCATTCTTACACCTGGATTACCAGTCTAGGCTAAATCCCCTGTAATATAAACTCATAGAGTATTGTCGAGATTACCAGTCCAGGCTAAATCCCCTGCAACGACAATTACTTTAATGAGCTTGGATCTGAATTACCAGTCCAAGCTAAATTCAGACCCTAATTCGGATTACCTGTCCAGGCTAAATCCATTTTACACATATTCTTCAGGAGGGCTATATCAGGATAGGATCACCGGTCTGGGCTAGATCCTTTTTACCATCAATTCCTTTTCAAAGATCCATCGAATTTTCCTTTCATTCAACTGGGATTTCTTCCCCTTTTTTATCAAATATATCAATTTTTTTTATCAATTTTCATACAATGAACATTCAAATCATATTCACATCAATAACATACATTTCAAGCATTTAAGAATATAATTCAAGTTACACGAACTTACCTCGATACTTGTTTGTATACAAAAATCTACTAATCCTGAACTTTTTCCTTTACTCGATCTAGCTTCCTATTTGAATTTTCTGGATCTAAATAAATAAATTTAATCATCAATTAAATACATTTCATGTTCATATGTAACATTCTCTATAATTCCATTATTATTTATAGTTCATTCAAAGCTGTCTACTTGAGTCATAGTCACTAAATTATTTATATCTTAAGCTACAAAATTCAAAATTAAAAACCGCTTGATTTTTCTGAAACTAGACTCAAATACCCTTTTACCATAAAAATTTAAGAATTTTTGGTTCAGCCAATAAGTACAGTAAAATCATCAAACTTACCCTTATCCTCCTGTCTAACAGCTTCGACCTTTCTTTTCTAGAAATTAATTATCTCTTAGTAAAAAATTTGGATGATGTTTCCGTTTGTTTCTATTGAAAATAAACTCATTATTAATTTAAAAATACAAATTTTAACCACTAATTATTTTTCTCCAATTTTTGATGATTTTCCAAATTCAGAACAAGGGAACCCGAATTCATTCTGACCTTGTCTCACAAAATTTATTATATCTCATGATTTATAATTCCATTTCTTACACCGTTTCTTCTAGGAGAACCTAGATTCAATAATATTTAAGCCCATATTTTTTTCATCCTCTAATTCGATTTCCACAATTTATGATGATTTTTCAAAGTTAACCTACTGCTGTTGTCCAAAACTGTTTTAGTGCAAGATGTTTATTACCATTTTTTCCCCTAAGCTTTTAATAAATGATAATTTCGTCCCTACTCAATTAACCTCTCAGTTGAGCTGATTTTTCTCAATTAACACTTTATTCTATCACTTTAAAATATTTTATAATCTTTGGGAATTAGAACCTCAGCACTAGATTTTAATTCCAAATTTTTTCACAATTAGGTCCTAAAAATCAATTTCTATTGAAATTACCTAATAAAATCATCTCATAAACAAATTAAAGCTTCAATTTCAGATATTTCATCATAAACTTACAGCACTCAACCATGGTGACTTTCAATTTCATCCATGAAATCAAAAAATAATGAATTTAATAGTAGGACCTAGTTGTAAAAGTCTTAAAAACACAAAAATTAAAAGAAAAAGGCAAGGATTAACTCACTTGGTGAAACATTTATGAAATACCAGCGTAAAGAACCCCTCTTATGGCGTTTTAGCTGATGAGAATGAAGAGAAATCACAAGAAATCTAGATATTTCCATATTAGTCCTAATTTTATTTAGTTAATTATGCAATATTCCAATTTTGCCCTTAAATCATCCATTTTCTTGCTAATTTCATGCCTTTGTCGTCCAGGCCAAATAAAATTTGGGTCCAATTGCCTTTTAAATCCTTTCTCATTAGACACTTAAGCTATTTAATCATCTCAGCCACTTTTACACATTTTTCAATTTAGTCCTTTTCATTTAATTGACTACCAAATATTAAAATTTCCTAACGAAATTTTAATACCACATTACTAACAGTTCATGAATATTTATAAAAATATTTTCGACTCGATTTTATGAGATCAAGGTCTCGACACCTTATTTTTACCCAATTTCTTCAATAATTTCTTTTTCTAACCACTAATCGGTATAATTTTTCTATCGATATTTTCATGCGATTTTCCTATCATATCAATATTCATGCAAAAATATTAAAATAAATTTCTCTTTAAATCAGATTTGTGGTTACAAAACCACTGTTCCGATAACCTTGAGTTTAGGCCATTACAAGATTCCTGGTAAATCAAAATGTGGTCATCTCAACATCTAGAAATCAAACCCAAATCAACAATGTTTGTGCATTTCTAATTTTGTTAATAGTTTGGCATGTACCTACCTAAGTTGAGCTAAGTTTTTTTTATTCTAAACTTTTGTATCTTTTGAATTTGTTATGCTAATGTGTAGATTTGACTAAGTGATCATATGTTGTTTATACTAGTATATATGTTCTAAATGGTATGGATAGTTGATATGTTGAAGATTAGTTGATTGTAGGTATGTTTGCATAAGCTTTTAAATGTTATGTAATAGTTGTTTAGATTATAGATGGTAAGGTACTAGCCTAGTTTAGTTAAGGTAATTGGTATGCTTAGATTGGTATGAAAATGAAAATTGTGTATGTGGTTAAATATGGTATAAATAATCAGGAATTGATATTGTAGGTTTGATTATGTTAGCTGAGCATGATTTGAGTATGTATGTGATTATGCTTATAAAGTTTCAGGAATGTGAATTTTGTCAAATACAGGGACTTGGTGGCTTGTTCTTGATATTGCAATATTGTACCCTCAATATCGCGATATCGGCCCTGTTTTATTTTGAAAACTTGTAATTTGGACCTTATGTTGGGAAGTTTAGCTACTATCTAGGACATTGAGATACCAAGCCCTGGATATCGCGATACCCTCTTGTCATATTGTAAAAATTTTTAGTTTAGTCCTAATTGATCCCGAAAATGGTACTAAGCTTTTGTATGCTTTAATAAGACCCATAATTGATTTATTATTATTATTTCATCATGATTTATGTTTAACTGCACATGTGAATGATTATTATATTATAAATTGATTGAAATTGTTCCATCAATGAATGTGGCACCCTATAGTTTAGACTTGGTGATCGAGTTGGGTGTGGGTTGTTACACATTAGGGATAATGTGCAATCTAAAGTGTGTATGTGTGGGGGGGTTACATAGAAACTTTTTAATTATTTTTCTACTATTTTTTATTGTCTTTTTCGCCAAATTTTTTTTTGTGTGCATTGTGCTTGAGCTTGTTACAATGCTAATGATAGGTTAAGAGCATCTAATAGGACTGGATTGTATGAAATTTGTAAATTTGGCATGATAGTATAATATTCTAGGTTGTTAAAATTTAGACTAGTTATTTAATTTTATGAAATTGTAAATATGTGAAAGAAATTAAATATACCAAATAATGAATGATTACATATGGAAAACATGAATGCTTGTCTTAAATTGTAGGTAGTTATAATTTTATAACATTCATGATTGAACCCATGGATGTTGAATATGGAACTGAAAAAGTTTAGAAAAACCAAAAGCATAGAGCAATCGACGAGTTTTGACTCTGATAATTTTGAACACCAAAACGTGGAAAATTATTTTCTTGAAATTCAAGGGAAAATATTTATATAGGAAAGGGGTTTTCACCCGTCATTAACTCTATCCAATTAGCTGTGAGATTTAGCTCACTATCACGGGTGGGCTAATTTTTGTTTAAACCCAAAAGAATCGACTATCATTCCGATGGTCCAAGAATTTTATGCATAATTGAAATATTAGGAAAATACCTTACTACGAACTGACATTCGTTCATATGTTACTGTAAGGGGTAAACAAGTCCTTTTCACTCCCAATGAGATCTGTAAATATTACAATGCTCCATATCATATGGATGATTTTATTGAAAATGTTTATATGAATTTTTATCGAAACATTGGTATGGACAATGGAATAAATTATCTAACTAAAGGGAGGGGCAAGTGGAAACATTAGCCCTATACCAATAGCCCACTCTCATTCAACCAAGCGGTTATGTTCCTGTCACACCCTGAAAATTGATAGATCTAAAAATATGAGTAAAGTAGGTATGTAAACTGTTGGGCGTGTTATGGCAACATAATTCACCATCTTATTTGCATGACGGTGAGTTAGAGTATTGGTGCATACTAGTGTTAACGCATCCACCCATTTGTGATATTTAAGGAATTGATCACAGGATGTTTCAAGAGAAGAAAGATTACACCCAAGAGAATGCACTTCCATGAAGGGGTACACCCTAGATTTTTTTTTGAACATTAAAAGACTGTCAAGTGTACAAGGAAGCTGTAGGAGACTTAATTGTCTTTAAAATCAAGTTGAATGTGAGTCTGATTTGCATGAGTATTGTCCAATTAGAATAGGTTTCTAGTTTGGTTGGGAGTTTTTGGAATTCCGCATCAACAAAAGCAGAGATTAGAGTAAAGAACAGAGTAGCGAGATGTGTGAAAGATTGCTTCTACATTAAAACAAGCCAACTAAACAAATCATCACAAGTAGCTGACCATTTCTCAACAGGAGTCAATTAGATTGATTTAATCCTGCTCACGACTTGTTAGCAGTAAGGTAAACCTTTACCAAATTTTCTTCTACCTACCTTGGATTTGGCAAGGAAATCAACACGATCGAGAGTATATTTATGGGAAGGGGACATTTCAAATAGTTTTTTTATCTGCTTAATATGCAGTTTCTTCTTTCTAACCTCAACATCCTCTTCTTCCTCTTTGTTAAGATTGGACTAAGATCTCATCTAATGAGTAGATGTTCTACCTTCTGGTAAGTCTTACAGCTTTGCATGTTACAATTATAAAAGGGAAGAGTGTTACAAGAAGGCCCTACATAAAGGTCACGCGTAGTTGAAATATTAGTAAAATTCCTGTAATGGAGATTCTAATGAAAATCTTATGATCTTTTAAGCAGTTGCTACTATTGGATTAGGAAATACAAACGAAATAGAAACTCCTGGTCGAAGTAAAGATAGGTCTTTGGTTAGGCTCTGAACCTTACACCCGTATGATTCCGTCATAAATATGAATAAGATTTACATAAGTGTCTCTACCCTGATCAGTTGGCTCATGGAGTCTAGGTAGGAGTGATAAGCTGCGTTGCAGGCGTAAGTATAATCCTAGTCTAATACCTTCTTGTTATGTGATTCCAGAACTAACAAATTTGTGTTATATGAAAATGTAGAAAGAATCTTTATTTGTGATGCCTTCTGTATGGTAGTTTTATTGCAAACTAGATTGACACATCATGACCTGACCTTGCAGGCGAATATGATATGTGAAAGACCATGTGGGTGAGGCCCCATGGCATCATTTGATTATACGCCAAGATGGCGAGACAGTGTAAGACCATGTGAGTGAGACTCCATGGCATCCATTATGTTGGTCCACCGAGATAGAAAACACAAAGGCTAGCATGGAAAAATATAGTTCGCCAGGATCATAAACCAAGGTCCACTGGTACTATAAAATCAAGAATTCTTTAGAAACCCTATGTGGTGAATTCTTTTGGAAGCCCTTGTGGTGTATCATTTGGAAAGCTTTTACGGTGAATTATTTGGAAAGCTGTTGTGGTGAGTTTTTATTCCATCCTTTTGGTAAGATCTGGGCATGCCTATGAGGCATTATCTGAAAGAGTCCTCGTTAGTATGATTCCATCATGATGATCGCCAAGATAGGGAACTTGGGGTATTTGGAATATTGGTGGTGCAAGTGTCCGTCAAACTTGGAATTTCTTAGGTTCAGTATTGAAGTCATCTAGGATTCTATCGTTTGAATTAAATGACACATTCTTCAAAGCAAGTTTGGTTGTCTAGACTAATTTGAAAATATGATGTAACTATTTTTTTTATAATTGTTGGATCTTGTAAAGAAATCCGTCAAGAGTAGTACCCATCGAGTATCATTCCGAGAAGCGTATCTAACTACAAATCACAAAGAAATTGTGTAATGGGATTCAAAATGTGGTGTAAAGTATGAGATCTGCTAGTTGGGTGAAATGAGTATAAGACAGTTAAGTGTAGAGATTGGCGTACGATTATCCACCAACCAAGAATCAGAAAGTATCCGCTAAGGTCTTAGAGGGAACCTAAACCCTTGAGTCGAAAGATTCTACGACCCTATAAAAAGGTAATAAATAGTGAGACCCATTAAGTTCTTTTGAACTTATATGCGTCTTTTGGAACGCAAGTCTGAGAATCGAACTAGTGCGTCAGGATGGACCAAGCTAGGGAATGCGCCATGGTGGTAGACTGAGGGCAATATTATGCATACAAAGGGACCTTCTTAGAAATATGTTTTTCAAATGAAAAATAGTAATGCACGTTATTAATATGTTTGTTTTATAAAAAAAATTAAGTTGTAAGGTTTCATACTACCTTTGAAAGTTTGTGACAAATGATAAATATTTTATTCAAACTCATTGTCTTAGAAATGATTTTAAATAAATAAGAGGTACATTCAATATGACTTTTGTAGATGATAAAATTTTGCTAAGTATATAGGTATTGTCTTATATTCAAATCTAATAAATCGGGTTGGGTATAGGGTGTCACAAGTTAATTGGAATCACAACTTTTGGTTTAGTTGATCCTCTGGTGCTGAAAAAAAGGGGTTTGGAAAACGTAGCGGGAAATAAAATTAGGCAAAAAGAAGACTTTAAAAAATTTGTTCCAAAACAAGATATTAGTTGGAATATCTAAAGTAATAAACACTTAATCAAAATTTTACCTTTTCGATTCATCTAGGATGAGCGATCTGATCGAGTAGTCTTCTCCGCTATCCTCAAGCTCACGTCTACCGAGTGTGGACTCGCTTCGAATTAGAAAAAAATTTCACAAAAATTACTAGTGGGGTAATTTTGCAATTTCTCTAAACTGTTGAGTCAAGTTGTAAATCAAAAAAATATCTTTAGAAATTTCTGAAATAATCTCTTTAGAGAAATTTCTCTCTACAATTTTCTCTTGAATTCAAAGTGTGTGAAATAATAACCCAAGGCTCTCTTTATATAGGGAGATTTCAGAGAGTTCAACTATGATTAAACTTAATCACTTTAATATTAAATTAATATAATATTTATCAAGATAAATATTAGATTAAATTTAATATTAGATCTTATTAGAATAATAGAATTTTTATCTACAAGATAAACATTTAATTAAATTTAATATTAATATAATAACTTTAATATTAGTTTTATTTGATCAAAATTAATTTTTTTCAAAAATCACTTCGATTTTCCAAATTAATTTTTTAATAAAATTCTTTAATCAAATTCTCTAGTTGAACAATTCTCACAACTACCTAATTTAATTCCACATCGAATACATCAACTCAATTAAATTAATTCCAAAGTCATAGAATTTTCTTCTGATTCAAATAGAGTCCGGTTGAGCTTTTGTTTAGCCAGTGGAGGGACCAATCGGACATATACAATTAAGCTCTAGTAATTGCAATTATGTCCAAAAGCATCATCCGATAATTCACAATTACTTAATTATCGAGTCATTCCGCAAGAAGTACCATGATTGAAAACTCCTTATTTTATACTCTTTACAAAAGCAATTCATCCAACTGCTTTGTTCAATGACCTCGTCATGTGTGTGTTATCCTTGTATGATATTCTTGATTCCTTTGAGTTAAATCCGTTCACTTAATATAATCCTATTTTATCTCATTGTCACCATTGTGTCTTCTTAATGATTAATATGACCACTGTCAACAAATAACTGTGATGAATTGCTTATTCGAGAACAAGCAACTTGTGGCCACATTCTATATTTATCAATCCACACAATGCAAATGAGAGGATATCATTAACTCTTTAATTGAGCTATGAATTCTACTATTGCTAGTAAAGCCATGCCATACACAAGTTATGTACCCAACATACCGGCTATGGGCTCGATCACCTTTAGAGCATAAGACCCCTAACTTGTATCCGTTGCCAAAACAGGGTTACGAAGCATTACCGAACAAACAAAATAGCAAACCATTCAAATCATACATTAATACAAACATAATCAAATTTAATCCAAAGACATTCATAATGTCCCTTAATCGAGCCCTCGAAGCCCTAAAAACACAATAGAAACAATCCGGGATTAAATCGGAAACATTATGAAATTTTAGGAAAAATTTGAAAATTTTAGATTGCAGGGGTCAGACGGCTGTGTGGCCAGACCATGTGGACATTCGAAATAGGGACACACGGCCATGTCCCAACCCGTGTCCACGCTCGTGTAACTCACTAACTTGGGTCACACGGCCAAGCCAGATGTCCATGTGCCAAGTCGTGCAACCCTTGAAATGACCTCACATGCCCGTATGCCAAGCCGTGTGCTAGGCCATGTGCTAGGCTATGTAACAGCCTGACTTGCATACCTTGAACCTATAAGGGACACACGGCCATATATCACACACGGCTGAGATATACGCCCGTGTCTCAGGCTGTGTAGACCTAAAATGTACCTTAATCAACAAGTTTACCATTTCAAGCTACTTGGAACCTAAGTAAACCGTTAACCAATCAAAATACCTATCCAAATTGACTTTAATCATGCCAAAACATACCAAAATCAGCCTAATTTTGTGTCTAACCAATGTACCATCGTTGGTACCACAAGTATACATACATTTATATCAAAACATAACATTAATTCAACGTATTAATTCATTCAAGATATCACATATTAACACCAACGCAAACATACCATATCTTAACTACTTAAAAACCAATTCATCACATACTCTTTTAACCATTCAAACAAGTATCAAATGACTATATACACATAATGATAAGGCACCAAAAGTACCAAAAGAAGATCAACCCAAACAATTCATACAACCAAATTCATACTTAACTATTTACATATCCAAAACATTAATATCATCATTCAACCTATTACATGCCATATAATATGAAGTAAATGTTCAAAAGCTACCGAATTAAGTTGGATAGTGCGACTTGACTGCTGATCCGATCGTCCAACCTTTTGAGGATTTACAAGAATAAAGTTTAACGCAAGTAAGCTCAATAAAGCTTAGTAAGTTCAACGTATTAAATTGATAAATCTTACTGAAGCGAATACAACAATTCATAAATAATAATATAACAATTGTGAAAGTTTCCTGACATCCACAATCCCAAATGGTAATTCATAATTAATCAATTCAATTCCCAAGTATATATGTGATAAATTCATTAGAGTTACCCAACAAGATAACTTACAGAAATTTTCTACTCAAATAACGGCTTACGGATAGAAGTACATCATCAATCCAACCAAACACACAATATGCTCGCTCGAGCCAATCCCTCCATCACACCAATGCTTATAAGAGCTAATCCAACCATCACACCAAATAGAAAGTATAACATGAAAGTTCGCAAAAAATGTTGAACCTTAGTTTACTCAAGCAATATACAATTATCTCTCTCCAATACCATCTCCACTCCAAACCACCATTATGCACCAAATCTCAATCGTACTCTATCCCGCATTCAAACCAAGCCGAAGATCAAGTTCAATATTAATCCTTAAATTACCATTCATCATAAAAAATTTAGACTAATTATATAAATTCTATCATGTTATTTTACTTAATAATTTATTTTGATATTAAATTCTAAACCTTACGAACTTACTTGGACCAAAATGTAGAAGTTGCAGAAGGGCAGGGACTATTTTGTAATTTTTCTTTTTCTACGAGTATGTATGGAATCTTGATCTAAAATGTAAAATTATTTATTTATTAGCATATATTTCATTTCCAATCCATTTTACAATTAATACCCTTTTATTTTTTGAATTTAAAAAATTACCCCAAACTTTTACAATTTTTGCAATTTAGTCCATTAACTCAAAATTCATCAAATTAACCATTTTTCTCAAATCAATATTTTATCCAAATATACTAGGCCCTTATCCAGCCTCCAATGAATATCAAATTCACCGTCAAACTCTAATATTTTGACATTTTCACAATTTAATCCTAAAATCGAAATTTAACAAAAACCACTTTACAAAGTAATCAAATAGCATGATCAAAGTTCCAAACACATGGTATTCATAAAAAACATTAAATATTCATCTATGGAAACTTCCAAAATTTTTAATAGAATAAAAAATAGAGCTAAGAGCTAGTTGGACCTAGTAGCAATGATCTCAAAAATATAAAAATAATAAGGAAATTGGTAAGAAATTAACTCACATGCAAAGAAATAAGTATGGCCGATTCTCCTAGCTCAAGAAATTTTCAAAATTACGGCTATGTAAGGTAAAATGAAGAAGAAACATATTTCTTTTACTTAATTTTGTTTTGATTTCATTAAAGTTACAAATTTGCCATTAATACTTATTATTTTTTCATTTTCTATTAATTTACCATCCCACCGTACTTATTTAGGCATAATTGTTACTTAAGTCCTCCCACATTTATGAATTAAACCATTTACTCACTTAATTATTATAATAACTATATTTTGCACCTTTTACAATTTAGTCCTTTTTCTTTAATTAACTATCTAAACATTAATATTTTCAAACCAAATTTTAATACGACTTTAATAACTTTATAGTTATTTTAAAAATAATAATTATGAGTCGATACGATGGAAATTTGTGATACCAAAACCACTTTTCCCTCACCACTAAAAATCAGGTTGTTACAATAAGCCTCCACTTATATCAAAACACATGACTTGCATACGCATGGTCAGTGACTAACTCAAGATTTAGGTAAATCACACAATGAATGTCACAAGTGAATTAATTCACACATGGATTCAGAAATAATTCATCTTGGGTGCAGTCCAATGTATCACTCTACCAATTAATACATCTATGTCCCTACCGTGGAGTCAACTGCTCCAACAGCCAAGACTAACCATCTCCCTAATTGGAATTCTAGACGACATAATAACCCTTCGTAGTATTTGAATCAAATGTTGACTTCGATTCTTTTACAAGATTACGGGCTTATTTAGATTATCTACTGAAGTAAGTTGTCTTTCTCGCAATGTAAACGTTCTTACAATGCCACTTATCTTTAGTTTGAACTTAGACAATCAATGAGCTAATATTTTCTTGTCACAATTTTGCTATGCATGCAAAATATAAAAGACAGAAATACAAAAGACATAATAGTGAAATGTGAAATGTGAAATTAACTTTATTTATTTATTCATCGTTCAAATAAATAGAAAATAGTTACATGTTTACTATAATATGAGCACATTTCCCAACAATCTCCCACTTGCCTTAGTGAAGTAATTGTGTTATGTTTCGCACTCTCATATCCTCGACGTGTTTGCTAAAACTTAGTAAATAGATCTGCAAGGTTATCTTCAGAAGCTACTTTCATCACATCTACAATTTCTTCGGCTACAATTTCCTTGGTATTCTTTATTGCAGCATTGTTATCATAATAATGTGTTATAGTTTTTTTCATACCAGGAAGGACTTTAAGATTGATTAAGAACTTTTAAAGCCATATTGCTTCTTTTATTGCCTCAGAAGCAGCCACATAATCAGCCTCCATAGTAGAGTCAGTAGTGCAAGTTTGATTTACACTTCTCCATACTATGACTCCATGGCCTAGAACGAATACATTTCCCGACATCGATTTCCTCGAATCTTTACAGGCTTGGAAGTCTGAGTTTGTGTATCCAGCAATAGTAAGGTTCTCCCCAGAAGCCACAAACATATAATCTATGATTCTTTTAAGATACCTTAATATATGCTTTACAACTTGCCAATTCTTGAGACCTGGATTCGCTTGATATCAACTAACCATACCTTAATATATGGAACCTTAATCATTGGCTCTCTTTCTTCCACTACCTTAGAACAATCATCTAAAGAAAGATATAAACCTGATGAAATCAGTTGAACGCCTAGCTTAGCATCAGTCATTGAAAAACGTTCTAGTACCTTATTAATGTATGAAGCTTGAGAAGAGCTATCGTTTTGTTTTTTGATCCCTAAGGATTCGAATTCTAAGAATATAACTAGATTCACCTAAGTCTTTCATGCTAAACTATTGAGCTAATCATAGTTTAACTGATGACAATTCTCTTACATCATTTCTGATAAGTCAAATATCATTGACATACAAAATGAGGAAAACCACTTTTTTTTCCTTTATATGCTTATAAACACAAGGTTCATCAGCATTTTGCTCAAATCCAAAAGTCTTGATCATTTGTTCAAATCTTTTATTCCATGAGCAATATGTCTACTTAAGTTCATAAATGGATCTTAGCAGTTTGCAAGCCTTCTTTTTCTTTCCTTTGACAACATAGTCAGTTGGTTGAGCCATGTAAATTTTCTTATCAAGATAGCCTTTCAAGAATGCTGTCTTGACATCCATTTGCCAAATCTTGTAATCAAGAGCAATGGTAATGGATAATAGTACACAGATAAAATTGAGCATGGCTACTGGAGAAAAGGTCTTATTATAATTGATGCCTTGTAATCGAGAGCAATGGTAATGGATAATAGTACACAGATAAACTTGAGCATGGCTACTGGAGAGAAGGTCTTATTGTAATCGATGCCTTCTTTCTATGTGTAACCTTTCTCTACAAGTCTAGCTTTGTGTGTTTCCACTTTCCCTTCCATATTTCTCTTCTTCTTATAGATCCACTTACACCCTATGGGTTTAATCTCAATCAATAAGTCTACAAGTTCCCCCACCGTATTGGATTTCATAAAATCCATCTCGGCATCCATGGCTTGTTTCCAAATCTTAAAATTAACATCCTACATAGCCTCACCGTAAGTGAGTGGATCATCATCCTCATGATTGGCTTCCGTATTATAAATACTACCATCATAGATGAAGAAGTTCAATTTCTTAGAAACCCTCCCACTACGATGGATTCCCCTATGCTGTTGATCGTTTACACGTCTTTTTACAACTTTCTCGAGAATTGAACTTGGTGATTGTTCACCACTCCCAAAATTTCCTCGAGTACCACTTTACTTTGAGGCTTAAAGTTATCCATGTAGCTCTCTTCGAGGAAAGTAGCATGAGTAGAAACTTTGATCTTATTATCTTTCGAATTGTAGAATAATCCTCTCTTTGTTCCTTTCGTATATCCTACAAATATGCACAATTTTGTCCATGCACACTTTAAAGTGGTTTAGAGAGGGTTTGTTTCCATGCTATAGTTCATAAGGTGTCTTACTAGTTGATCGGCAGGCACATCATTCAGAATATAGCAAGCCATTTTTATTGCATATCCCTAGAAGGAACTAAAAAGTTGTAAATATCTTAACATTGAATGAACCATATCAAGTAATGTTCTATTCCTTCTCTCAGCTACGATATTCTGCTGTGGAATGCATAGCATAGTCAATTGGGATAAAATCTCATTCTCTTTGAGGTATCCTAAGAACTCATCAACAAGTATTCTCCACCTCGATCATACCAAAGATTCTTTATGGATAAACGTAATTGCTTTTCCACTTCAGCATGAAACTCTCAAATTTTATCAAAGTTTTCACTTTTGCGGTACATTAGATACACATATCCATATCTAGAATAGTCATCGATAAAAGTCACGTAATAATCATAACTTCCTCAGGCACTGATGCTCATGGGATCACATACATTAGTGTGCAGAAGTTCTAAAGTTTGGTTGGTCCTTGTACCTTTCGCATTAAAAGACCTCTTAGTCATTTTATCTTCCAAGCAATATTCACATTGTGGAAGACTAAGTTCATTAAGCATACTTAAGGGACCATATTTCACGAGCCTGGTGATTCTTTCTTGGTTAATATGACCAAGTCTTAAGTGCCATAGGATCTCCTTATTAGAGTGAGAAGGTTTAAGGTTTTTATTCACTATTTTATTTTGAAGCATTGAGTAGTTATTTGGTTTGACAAAGTAGAATTTTTTTTCATCCATCCGTTATAGATTAAAGAATGGTTTCTATGAATAATAATCCCATTATTGAATGTCATGGTATAATCGTCATAAAATAAACATGTTATAGAAATTAAATTCCTCTTAAAATGAGGTGCATAAAACATGTTTTTTAAAATAATATTCCTAAACTTATCAAAGTGTAAAATAACATCTCTCATTACTTTGGCTGAAACATAGCTCCCATCTCTGGTCCACAATAAGAGGCTCTTGTCATGTAGACATGTCGTTTCGCTAAACCGCTGTAAAGAAACACACACATGGTTAGTGGCTCTAGAATCAAAAACCTAGTTGTCAATTGATTCTTCCACTAAGCAAGCTTCATCTATAAAGAGTTCCATACCTTTACCCTTTTTAGTTATGTAATCCAAATACTTCTTGCAATTTGATTAGAAATGCCCTTTCTTATTGCAAAAGAAACATTTGATCTTTTTAGGATCTTTTGACTTCTTAGCCTTCTTCCTATCCACACGAGGTGGAACTGAAGACTTAGTCGGTTTCTTCTTTCCGTTAGCTTTCTACATCCCTTTAGATGACAAAGGGCTCATAGCTAAGTTTGCTTCAGGTTTCACCTAAATTGACTTACCACCACTCAGCATCAACTCATAGGATTGTAATTCCTTCATAAGTTTACTTTTTTGTTGAGAATTCATCAAATTTGTAATAGCAAATTATCGAGCTAATACAACTTAACCTCTGAGCAAATCATCCAAAATTTTCCAACTTTTTCACGATCTCTTTAGCAGTATGAAAATTCTCTTGTTGCTTTTGCAACACATTACTCATACTCACTAACCTATAGATTTAAGTAACCGAGTCAGAATCTCTCCAGTGATTTCTCGTTTTGGGCTGAGCTTCAAGAGGGCATGTTTCGTTAAGAATGAATTTGCGTTTGTCACAACTAAGAACTATCAGTAAGTTTCGTTTCCATTCTCGAAAGTTATCTCCAGTTAATTTATTCTCGGTGAGAATGCTAATAAGAGGAGTATGAGACATAGTTGAACTGAAAAAAATAAAGATTCACAAAATGCTTTGTATTGAGCAAATACTTCTCATTTTAGAAACATATTAAGAATGCAGTATGATGCATGCGTCTTGTATTCAAAACCTTAAAAAAATAATTTTTCATTGCTATGATCATTTTTACACCCATCAACCATGTTGCCTTCAGGTCCCATGATTAACTAGCAAGAACATGGATTACATCCAATCAGTTCATGAATCTTAATTCTCAAGATTCTACATGAACTAATGACCATTTGACATTTGGCCATCATCTCTAACTTAAATATCGTTTCTTAGGAAACTATTTAATAATAGATGATCTTGAGTGTGTAATGTGACATCTTGAATTAGGGTCTAGTCAGAATAGTGGTTTCGAGATCACAAATCTGAAATAGACATAAATATTTTATGATTATTACTAGGTCTATGATATGATTCCATGCTTGTGTGAAAATTTCATGAAGAAATTTTATGATTTGACTTTAGGGACTAAATTGAATAAATGGAAAAGTATGTATTTCTAGAAGCTTTTATTATGAAATAGCTTTGGATTATTAATTAGAGGTTCTTAAATAGAAATTTTCCCAATTTCTATTTTTATGGACAAAAATGGGCATGCATGAGTAAAATTTGAAAGTTTAGTGAAAACGGCATTTTGGTCATTTGGTTAATAAAATAATAAAAAAGGGAAAAATCAAGCAAAATTTTCTCATCTTCTCCATGCCATAGTCAAAATTCTCAAGCTCTCTATAGCTAGGTTTTTCAACTTTTCAAGCTTGATTGTAAGTGCTCACTAGCCTTGTTTTTTATGTTCTTTGCATTTTTGAAGTCATTGAAGCATGATCCATCCATTTCTAGCCATATTTTGAGCTAGGGTTTATGTATAAAATTTGACCCATGTGTGACATGTTTGTATTTTGATGTTTAATGGAAGAATATGAAAGTTTGATGTGTGTTTAACATCTTTTACTAAGTGATTTTTGATAGAAATGCATGGAAAGGACTTGTTCATAAAAGGTGTAAAAATAAGTAGTAAAATGTGAAATAAAGGAAAATTTAAGCTGATATGAGCATGGAATAGGTTCGGCTAGGCTTGGTTAACAATGAAAATGAACACATTTCATTTTACGAGCCTAGGGACTAATTTATAAATATGTAAAAGTTTAGGGGCAAAATCATAATTTTTCCTATATAATAATTTTTAGACTGATTTGAATAATGTGATGATCAAAGGAGCTAAATTTTCTATTATAGATCAAGAAAAATGGAGTCCGGACCTAGACCGGGGAAAGAACAAGGTTTTTGACTAAATCGAATTAATTGTCCATACTTTGTACCGAGGTAAGTTCATGTGTAACTAATGCAATGTTGTATCATGCTTTAATGCTTAATTAATGTATGAATTTCTATGTTTAATTGTTACAATGAGTGTATGAATTATACTGTGGTCAATGAGAATGACATTGTGAACGAGTTTGACAAAGATGTGAAATCGAGAAAATATCGTTTGAACCTTAGGAATAATTTAGGATACAATGTGACATGTCACTAGGAACTATGTGATTATGAGCTCATGAGATTATGTTTACATGTGATTATGTGAATCCAGGTGCTAGTCTTGTACGTTCTACCGATGGTTGGGTAGCCTAGCATGTGTTGCGAGTACGTGTGATTAGCTTGTGTGAGCTTGTGTGAGCAGGCCCGTGATTAGCTCGAGAGCGAGCAATGTGTGATTGTGATATGTGGTAGCATGTGGCTACGTTTGAAGCACTATGTGCAAGTCTTCCGTGTATCCGATAGTAAGTCAATGATGAGTTGGTACAGGTATGTACAAAAAACCTATATGAATGAGCTTGGCATGTGATGAACTTGTGGTAAGATTGGAATTGTGTAAGTTAAGCCTATGAATTTATGATAACACATAAGTAAACTATGTTATGTCATTGGTATTTATTTTTATGATTGTATTACTATTTATTTACATGTAAACTTACTAAGCTTTATGCTAACTCCCCTCTCTTTTCCATTTTCTTATAGTATTGCCAAGCTAGCTCGGGGATCAAAGGACGTCGAAGGCTCGATCACACCATCAACTGGATATTTGGGCATATTTAGTCTCAACATTTTGAGTATGGCATGTATAGGGACTTGGTCTTTTTGTCATGTGTCATATTGATTAGCCAAATGTGTTGGCTTATGGTAATATTTGATTTATTTTATATATGGCCATGTGATATGGTTCATATTGATTATTGGGTTGTAACCCTTGTAACAGCCTAATCTAGGGCATAGTCAGAATATTGGTCTCGGGACCACAAATCTGGAGTTGAATAAATTATTTTATTATTATTTTGGAGTCATTGAATGTTTATATTAGTGCATGAAAAATTTGGTGAGTTAATTTTGACGTTCATGAACTCAATTGAGAAAAAAATGCAAAAGTCCTAAATTGATAGCTAAAAGTGTCAAATATCTAGAGAATAAAAATTGGGGGCCTTTAAAGGGTAATTAGACCCTCAGAAATAGGGTGGCCGATCATAGGGGACAATGAATTGAAAATTTTCAATGTTAGATAATTGATTTTTTAACTATTTGACTAAAGAAGAAATAAAATAATCAAAGGATGATATCATCTCCTTCACCTCTCATTCTTCACTGAAATTTTCAGCAAAGAATGGAGTTTTAAGAGCTTGAAATTTCAACAACTTTAAGCCTTCACAAGTAAGTGATTTTTATGGCTTTTCTTGAATATTTTTGTACTTTTGAAACCCTTGAAGCATGAGCTTTGAAATGAGGGTACTATTTTGCAAAATGATTAAGAGTTTAGGGTTTTTCCATGAAAGGATTTGTAATGTTTGCTGAGTTTTTATGAAAGAAAATGAGTCTTGGGTGTCTTATAACCAACTTTTGTGAAAGGTGTTAGCATGAAAATACCTAAAAGGTCTATTTTGCATAAATTGTAAAATAGATTATAAGTGTGTAAACTAGTGGAAATTTGGAGTTGCTATAAGAGTAGAAAGGGTTCGGCTCGGCTTAAGGTGTGAAGAAATTTGATAAAAATCAATTTTCGAGCTTAAGGGTAAAATGGTCACTTTGTAAAAGTCTAAGGGCAAATTGGTTATTTTCCCACTTATGTATGGTAGAGTTCCTAGATTGATAAGGTGACTAAATAAGTTCATTTTGTTATTTTAGATCAAGAAATACCGATTCCAAATCTAGACCGGGGAAAAGCCAAGCAAATCGACTAAATCGACTAGTCGTCACATTTTGTAATCCAAGGTAAGTTGTATGTAAATAATACAACTATATTGATAATGTATGTGATTGAATTGTACTTGAAATTATTATAGCATGAGTTTCTTGATTGTGGAAATGAGATAATGTGATGAGAATAGAGATAGTAGAATTCCCGAATGAACCTCAAGAAATAAATCAAATATTCATGCTATGACATTTGGGCCACTTGTGTGAGCTAGTGTAAGACATGTCTGGGACATGCATCGACCACATTATGAGAGCCAGTGTAAGACCATGTCTGGAACATGGCATCGGCATTAAGACGAGCCCTAGTGTAAGACATGTTTGGGACATGCATCGGCCTCGAGATGTAAGCCAGTGTAAGACATGTCTGGGACATGCATCGACTACGAGATGTGTCAGTGTAAGACCATGTCTGGGACATGGCATCGGTATAGATATACTAGAGCTTGTGTAAGACCATGTCTGGGACATGACTTCAGCACCTGACCCTATGTTTGAGGCTAAATGAGTATCCGATAAAGTTCCAAATGGTTTAACGGTGAAAGTATAATTTCAAGTTAACAAGGAAAGCAAAACTCTGTTGTGAGTGGTACAGGTACCTATATGGTATGTATGAACTATGAGCTCGATATATGCTATATGAGGTGTATTGAATATTGATGAGTAAGTTGTGCTTAGGCCACTTGTGTATTATGATACTTGTTGATGAATGGTAAAGTTATGTTGTATATTTATTTATGTGCAACTTACTAAGCTTTATTCTTACTCCCTCTCCTTTTTCATTTTCTTATAGTGTCATCTATCTAGCTCAAGGATCAACTAAAGTTAGAGATATCGATCACACTATCAATCGAAGTTTTCGATATAGTTTGATTTATATTTTTGACTATGACATGTATAGGGAACTAAACTTGTGTTTTGTGTCACTGAGAGTTGGTCAAATGTATTGGCTTGGATTGGAAACCCTTTATTTTGTATTAAGCCTTGAATGATGGCTATTATTCATTTTGACTTATAGGCAAAGATGCTATTTTCATGGATGAGTAAAATGCATTAATGAAATGTTGTTTATTGTGGCTGATTTGGATGCATGAGATAGCCTTGTATTGGTTTTGGTTGCTTATGTGTAAGTTGTGTATATAAGGATGGCAATGAGGCTTGGTAAATAGCCTTATATTGTCCACACGAGTAGACAAACGGGTATGTGTCTAGACTGTGTGTGACACACGGCTTGCCCTATGGGCATGTGGTTCGGCCGTGTGTCCCCTGCACGTAAAGACTTCAAGTCAGTATGCATGATGATAAACATATAGGCAGAGACACGGCCATGTGTCTCAGCCATGTGATGGACACGGCCTAGCACACGAGCGTGTGCCTTGGCCGTGTGACATTTTGGGGATATTGACATCAAAAATAGAATGTCCATTTTTTTGCACACGGGCTAGGACACAGTCATGTCATGGTCGTGTGAAGGACACGGGCCAGGCACACGGGTGTGTTCCTAGCCGTGTGAAAACCCTTATAGGTGTGTATTTAAGATTATTTCTACAGGAGTCAAGGACAGGAGCATGTCTCTATATTTCTTGGGTCGTGTGAGCCACACGGGCCATCACACGACCATGTCAAAATGGCCACACAGGCGTGTTGCCTTTCCATACGGGTGTGTGCCTTCTTTCAAAGTTAAATTTTCTATAGATGGTCTAAGGACCCATGTTGATCCTGAATAGTTTTCAATGGTTGATTTGGGGCTCGTGGGCCCATAATAAGAAGTTTTAAGTAGAAATTGAAAAGTTATAATTTGGATCAAGTCTCAGTGACTTGAGGAATGTTGTGTGCGTGATATCGAGTTAAGAATGCCTCGTATTTCGCTCTGGCATGGATTATGGATATGGGGTGTTACATTTAGTGGTATCAGAGCTATTGTTTAGTTGGTTCTAAGACTAACCTAGCGAGAGTACGGGTCTAGCTATACATGCCATAACTGTATATTGATAGTGTGACAACTTCTGACGATTATAAATTGTAGTTTTTATATAGTAAATGGATCCTAATAGAGCCACGACGGATGAAGTAGAGAGTAACGCGCCAGCTCCCACCGAAAGGACCGTGCTAGTTGAGAGTGAGCGCGTGACTATGGGCCAAGACGGAGGGGCTAGAGAAGCCTATCTCCGAATGATGGATGCTTGGTATATGGATTTCGTTTGTGCGAATCTGAATGCTTCACCTCCCCCACCTCCTCTGATTCCTCAATATGCCCCGGTAACTCTGCAAGGCGTGGACCTGTTTAGAAGAGAGAAGCCTCTGGTAGACAAGATTAGGAAGCACTGGGCTGAGGAATTCTGAGACATAGATGACAACTCGGAGAAAGCAGAGTTTTGGCTGGAAAATACCATCAGGGTATTTGATGAACTGTTGTGTACACCTGAGGAGTGCATGAAGTGTGCAATATCGCTTTTGAGAGATTCAGCCTACCAGTGGTGGAACATCTCATGTTTGTGGTACCGAGAGAGAGAGAGAGTAACTTGGGAATTTTTCGAGGAAGAGTCCTGGAAAAAAGTATATTAGCCAAAGTTTCATAGATCAAAAGAGGAAGGAATTTCTACAGCTAAAGCAAGGCCGAATATCGGTGACGAAATATGAACATGAAATTTTGAGGCTCAGTAAGTATGCGAGGGAATGCGTGTCTTCAGAAGCCACTAAGTGTAAGAGGTTCGAGGATGGTTTTAATAAAGATATCCGAGTATTTGTTGGCATCCTAGAACTAAGAGAATTTATGGTGCTCATTGAGGGAGCATGCAAGGTAGAGGAGCTAGTAAAAGAGAGGATGAAAGCGGCTTTTGAGTCGCGAGATTTAAAGAAGAGATAGATGGGGAAGTCACATTAGTCCTTAATCTCAGAGATTGAAGGAATTCACTACGCGATCAAATGCTTCAGTGGGGTTTTCAAATAGAAATAAGAATAGGCAGAACACAACTTCTAGAGCCCAAACCACTTCTGTTGCGAGTGTCGGCAGTGCTCAGCCAGATAGGCTAGAATGTTCACAATGTGGTAGGCGTCACTTCAATGAGTGTCGAGGTAAAGAAAGAGGGTGCTTCAAATGTGTGTCACTGGACCACTTCATCCAAGACTGCCCCGAAATGGAAGAGAGGGAGAAAAAGCAAGAAGCGAAGGTAAATAGTGCTCCATTTAGGGGTAGACCATAAAAGAACTCTGGAAGCTGGGCTACTAGTAGAGGTGCACCAAGAGATGTTGCAGTGAGGTCCGAAGGTAGAGCACCTGCAAGGACTTACGCTATTCGTGCCCGTGAAGAGGAAGAGTCTCCCGACGTGATCACGAGTACTTTTTCAATCCATGATATTTTTGTTATTGCTTTAATTGATCCAAGGTCTACCCATTCTTATGTCTGCATGAAATTAGAATCCAGTGTGACAGACCTAATTTGACCCTAGTCGGAATGTGGTTTTGGGACCACAAAATCGAGTCATAAAAATTTACTTTAATTTTAATTGCATATATTTGATGTGTAATAGTGTGTGTATGAAAAATTAATGTTTTAATTTATTCTTAGGAATGTGAATTTTCTTGAAAGGACTTACTTGAGAAACTTAGAAAAGATGATAAGTAAATTGTAAGGATCAAATAACAACAAGGTGAGAAAACTTGGGTTTGCATGTCAAATTGCCCAAAACTCAAGTAGTGGCCGGCCAAGCAAGGATGGTTCTTCCACTAGGCTGAATTTTTAATGTAATGCTTTTATTAGTAAATGGTTAAAATAAATTAAAGAAAGGAAAGATGAATAAAATAAGAAAGCAAGAGAAAGTCTTCATCTTCTTTCTTTTTCAAGTGCCGTGAGCTAGGAGAAAGAAGGAAGAAATGTTCTAAGACATTCGGCCATCCTAAGGGGTTGATTAAGGTAGGATTCATGTTAGTTTTGTTAAAGTTTTTGTAAAAATCTAGTTAGTAGCCAATGTATTATTATATCCCATATGTTAATTTTCTACCTAAATAGGTAATTAAATGGCATACGGTTAGGGAGAGGTAAATGCTAAGAGTATGGTGCTTTTGATGTTGTGAATGGAAATAGTAGAAAGGTGAAAGAAAATTTAGGTAGAAATGTAGTTATATGTGGATTTATATGATTTTACAAATAGATGTGAAGCTATGCTAGATTAGGAAAAATTTGGTCAAGTGTTCATGAGAGGAAACTATGTGTTTAAAAGAATAAAAATGATATTATAATTGATAGTATATGTATTCGGCCATCTAATTAAGTGTATAGGTGATGTTAAATCTAATTTTTGCACATTCGGCTATATAAGTATGCCCATTTGTGATATTACCTTTGATTGTATAAAATCGACTAAAATGAGTAATTAGTAAAGGTGGTTACCTAATATACAAATATGTATATATGTATGTGTAATTGGATTATTGATAGTAAGGTGATATTATATGGTTATTAGCCGAATGGCTCAAAAGCATAAGGTAGAAAGATAAAAATTTTCCATGTGTTTCTTATGATATGAAATCATTAATATTTTGATATAAATATTTAGCAAGACGATTAAACTAGTTTAACTTATTCGATTAAGCTCAAGAAGTTAAAGGAGGGGAATCAAGCAAGGGCAAAGCAAAGAACATCGAGTAGCCGAGTTGGAACCGTTTTACCCAACACAAGGTAAGTCTTTAAGCATTTTTGTAAGGTT
Organism: Gossypium hirsutum; assembly: GCF_007990345.1. NCBI lineage: Eukaryota > Viridiplantae > Streptophyta > Magnoliopsida > Malvales > Malvaceae > Gossypium > Gossypium hirsutum. The sequence goes on along the minus strand of NC_053431.1, from coordinate 95,507,452 downwards.
GATTAGTTTGTATATAAATAATACAAGTGAATCATAAAAGAATTCCTTTTGATGAGTATTCTCTTGGAGTGATTTTCCTATTTATTAATGTGACCATATGTGCTATTTGAATTAAGTAAATTGCCTCATCATAATGAGTTAACATATGGCACTATGTGTGCGGAATTAAGTGGCACTATGTGTGTCGATTTGGATGTTGAAGCATGAGAGAAAATCCAATGCACTGAGTGTGCGGTTTACTATGGCACTATGTGTGCGAGTGTGACGAGCACTATGTGTGCAAATACGGTTGATAATATAAAGTGTGCATGAAAGAACGAAGTGGTAGAACTAGTAACTAAAATATCGAACTTGAGACATGTGCTGAGTAGGTATAAATTTATCTAGTGCATCATGATTCCATGCTTTGAGGAATTGGGTCTAAATCAATTGGGTTGTTTTGGTATTTGATTTGATTGTAGGACTTGGCATGAGATTGAATCGAAATTCTAAGAAATTATAGCATAGTTCGGTATGGTTGGAGTAACTGATTTTGCATTATTTACTTTCTCTTATGATCTTTTACAAATGGACAGTATGTAAGGCTTATGACTTACTGAGTTATATACTCATTTGGTGTGTTTGTTTCTTACTTATTTAGGTTTCTTTGACCCATTTTGTGTGCTCGGGACCATCGTCGAAGTCATCACACCAGCTTGCAACTTTTTGGTATCCTCTTCTTAGTTAGTCTAAGAGAATATTTCGGCATGTATAGGCTATTATGTTTTGTTTGAACTTTAATATGTAAACTTTTAGCCATGCGAATATGGCTTAAATGCTAAGTTTGGATTTGGCCTTATGGGTGCTTAGTTATAAGGTTCAGGAAGTTTGGCCTTGATAATTCGGTTTTGATTGAGTAATAGTCTAAGTCTATTTGATTATTATGCCGTATGTCATGGCTGATCATTTTTGGTGTTACACTTATGATATGGTTATTGAGTAGTATGGAAATTCTTGGTAATGACTAACCATTGGAATGGCTAATCATGATCATATTTGGTGTTATGTGTGTCAAATTACTAGCTAATCCATGGAAATCATGAAATAGGTAAATTTTACCATAAAATAGATTCAGACAGCAGTAGTGATGTGAATTCAAAAAATCACTAAAAATTGTAGAAATGGAATTAAATAATGAATAAATTATGGAATCGAATCTTGATACGTCTCTTTTCATATGGAAGAAGCAAAATAGGTATATGAGCTATATTTTATGAGATGTTTAAATTTTCGTGAAACAGGGCCAGAGTGATTTCTGGATCCCCTATTCTGAATTTGGAAATTCACCATAAATTTTAAAAAAATAGTTAGAAGTCATGCCTTATATGTACAGATTCATTATTGAGTCTAGTTTTATTAGGGACAAACGGGATATGCATTGAAGCCCTGTACATGGAGATATCTAATTCGTAATGCATAGAGGTCAGAGTAGTCAAACCCTGATACAGGGGAGACTTTAACTATTAAACTGTACTAATTGGCCTGACCAAAAATTCTACAAAAATTTTTACTAGATAAATATACGAATCTAGTTTTAGGAAAAATTTACGGAATTGGATTTCGAGTTACGGAACTCGAGATATGATTTTTAAAGCAACTGTGATGCAATTAGCCAGCTTGTCTAGAAAATTTTAAAATGGATTATATGAGCTGTTTAAGTAATGAATTAAGCCCGTTAACACCTTGTGTTCGACTCCGGAAACGGTCTCGGGTACGGGGTGTTTCATTTTTTGGTATCAGAGCTATGGTTTAGTCGGTTCTAGGACTACCATAGCGTGTATGAGTCTAGCTATACATGCCTTAATGTTAGTATTTGATAGTGTGATGACTTCTGACGATCGAAATTATTGTTTTGATTAGTAAATGGAACCCAATCTAGAGAGAACCTTAGCGGATGACGTTGAAAGTGTAGCGGCTACTCCTGCGCAAGGGACACCGCCTGTTGAACCTCAATCATCCGCGAATAATCAAGATGATGGGGCAAAACAAGCCTTTTTACCAAGATGAATGAGTGGGTCGCACAATATGCCCGAACTAACCCTGCTGCTCAACCATTTTCGAATTTAAATAATGCCTCAGGTGCCTATAATACCAACAGATACCGATCCTGTAAGGCTGAGTAAACCTCATGTGGATTTGATTAGGAAGCGCGGGGCCGAGGAATTTCGAGCCACAGCTACTGATGATGCTGAAAGGGCCGAGTTTTGGCTTGATAACACCATCCGGGTTTTTGATGAGCTATCTTGCACACCTGATGAGTGTTTAAAGTGTGCCATATCTTTGTTACGAGACTCAGCCTACTATTGGTGGAGAACCTTGGTTACTATAGTCCCGAAGGAACGAGTTACTTGGGATTTCTTTCAGACGGAATTTCGAAAGAAGTATATTAGTCAACGATTCATGGATAAAAAGTGTAAAGAATTCTTGGAGCTCAAACAAGGTCGTTTGACAGTATCTGAATACAAACGTGAGTTTGTAAGACTCAGTCGATATGCTCGGGAGTGTGTAGCTGATAAAGTCGCCATGTGCAAAAGATTCGAAGAAGGATTGAATGAAGATTTAAAGCTACTAGTGGGTATTTTAGAGATAAAAGAATTTGTAACACTAGTTGAACGAGCTTGCAAGGCAGAAGAACTTGGAAAGGAGAAAAAGAAGGCTGAATTTGAAGCTAGAGACTTACGTAAAAGATTGGCGGGTAAAACTTCATTCTCGGCTGTAAAGAAGTTCAGGAAAGATACTAATAAATCGAAGACGACTGCAGGGATTTCTATTAGAGAGCGACCATCAACGGACTCTCGAGCTACTTCGGTTGCTAATGTGGGTAACAATCGCCAAGAAAAACCTGAATGTCCACAATGTGGAAGACGACACGTAGGTGAATGTTGGGGTAAGTCTACTAACAGGGCCTGTTACAGATGCGGTTCGAAGGATCACTTCATTAGAGATTGCACGGAACTCAATGAGAAAAATAAGATGCAAGGTGCAAGACCTAGTGGAACAACGACTAGAGGTAGACCACCGAGAATTTCAGGAGGTAGGGGTGGTAGTCAGAGAGGGACTTCTGATACGGCTGTCTGATACGGCTGTTCGATCTGAGACTCGTGCTCCTGCTAGAGCTTATTCCATCTGCGCACGAGAGGAGGCATCATCCTCTGATGTTATCACTGGTACTTTCACTCTCTTTAATATTGATGTGATTGCATTGATTGACCCTGGCTCTACTCATTCATATGTATGTGAGACTTTAGCATCCAGTAAAACTCTACCAGTTGAGTCTACTAAGTTCGTAATTCAAGTGTCAAATCCCTTGGGTCGATATGTACTTGTTGACAAAGTGTGTAAGAAATGTCCTCTGATAATCCGAGATTCCTGTTTTCTGGCAGATTTGATGCTTTTACCGTTTGATGAATTTAAGGTTATTCTCGGTATGGATTGGTTGACCGTGCATGATGCAGTGGTGAATTGCAAAAGAAAGACCATTAATTTGAGGTGTGCAAATAATGAGATAGTCCGAGTTGAGTCTACTGACTTGAACGGAGTGCCAGAAATAATATCCTCGATGATCGCTCAGAGATATATGAGAAAGGGGAGTGAAGCATATCTGGCGTACGTACTTGATCACAAAGAGTCGGAAAGGAAACTTGAAACGGTACCGGTGGTTCGTGAGTATCTAGATGCTTTTCCTGAGGAGTTACCGGGATACCACCCATTCGAGAAGTAGACTTTGGCATCGAACTTGTACCTGGGACTACACCAATTTCGATAGCGCCGTACTGTATGGCACCAATCGAATTAAAGGAATTGAAAGCACAGTTGCAAGAGTTGACAGATAGAGGTTTCGCTCGACCGAGTTTTTCACCATGGGGTGCACCAGTATTGTTTGTGAAAAAGAAGGATGGAACCATGAGGTTGTGCATCGACTATCGTCAGTTGAATAAAGTGACAATAAAGAATAAATATCCGTTACCGCGTATTGATGATTTATTTGATCAATTGAAGGGAGCCTCAGTGTTTTCAAAGATAGATTTGAGATAGGGTTATTATCAGCTGCGAGTTCGAGACTCAGATATACCTAAAGCTGCCTTCAGGATGAGATACGGTCACTACGAGTTTTTAGTGATGTCGTTTGGGCTCACTAATGCCCTTGCGGTATTTATGGATTTGATGAACCGAATTTTCAGGCAGTATTTGGACCGGTTTGTAGTTGTGTTTATAGATGACATCTTGATTTATTCACATGATGAAACTGCACACGCTGAGCACCTGAGATTAGTGTTACAGATTTTACGGGATAAGCAGTTGTATGCTAAGTTCAGTAAATGTGAGTTCTGGTTGAGAGAAGTTAGCTTTTTAGGGCATGTAGTATCTGCATCGGGAATTCGAGTTGAACCGAGCAAAATTTTAGCCATACTTGATTGGAAACCCCCGAGAAATGTTACCGAAGTTCGAAGCTTTTTGGGGCTTGCTGGTTACTATAGACGGTTTGTAAAGGGTTTCCCGATGATAGCCACACCAATAACGAGACTACTTCAGAAAGATGTTAGGTTTGCATGGTCAGAAAGATGTCAGAAAAGTTTCGATCAGTTGAAAACTTATTTGACTGAAGCTCCAGTGCTTGTACAGCCTGAATCCGGTAAAGAGTTTGTCATTTACAGTGATGCATCTTTGATTGGGCTAGGTTGTGTGTTGATGCAAGAAGGCCGAGTAGCAGCTTACGCGTCGAGACAATTGAAAGCACATGAGAAAAACTATCCAACCCATGATCTTGAATTAGCTGCCATTGTGTTCGCTTTGAAAATTTGGCGACACTACTTATTTGGAGAGAGGTGTCATATATATTCAGATCATAAAAGCCTCAAATACTTGATGACTCAAAGAGATTTGAATCTGCGACAAAGACGTTGGCTCGAGTTGTTGAAAGATTATGAGCTTGTCATCGACTATCACCCGGGAAAGGCTAACGTGGTTGCCGATGCCTTAAGTCGCAAATCACTGTTTATTTTGCAAGCAATGAATGTACACCTGTCCGTTTCACCCGATAATGTGTTGGTAGCAGAATTAAAGGCCAAACCATTATTGATTCATCAATTACGTGAATCCTAGAAAGTTGACGATGAATTGGTTGCTAGACGAGTTGAATGTGTTTCAAATGTGGAATCAGAGTTTAAAATTGATGATGACGATTGTTTGAGGTTCAGAAGTCGACTGTGTGTTCCAAGAAATTCAGAACTTTATTTCTTTGATTTAAAGCGAGGCTCATAGTAGTCGCATGTCAATCCACCCGGGTAGTACGAAAATGTACAACGATCTGGAACGTCAGTTTTGGTGGCCTAGTATGAAACGAGACATTTCTGACTTTGTTTTGAAGTGTTTGATATGTCAACAAGTGAAAGTGGAACATCAAGTGCCTTCAGGGTTACTTCAGCCGATTATGATACCCGAATGGAAATGGGATCGAGTCACAATAGATTTTGTATCTGGGTTGCCATTGTCGTCATGTAAGAAAGATGCGATCTGGGTGGTTGTTGATAGACTGACAAAATCGGCTCATTTTATTCCTGTACGTACGGATTACTCCCTTGACAAGCTAGCTGAACTGTATGTTTCTCAGATTGTAAGGTTACATGGAGCACCTATTTCTATTTTGTCGGATAGAGATCCGAGATTTACATCGCAATTTTCGTTAAAATTGCAAGAAGCATTGGGTACCAGGTTGCATTTTAGCACCGCTTTTTATCCCCAGACCGATTGTCAATCCGAACGGGTAATTCAGATACTTGAGGATATGTTGAGATGTTGCATCCTTGAGTTTACTGGCTCATGGGAACGGTATTTACCTTTGATTGAATTCGCTTACAACAATAGTTTTCAATCAAGCATTAAGATGGCACCTTACGAGGCTTTTATGGTCATAAATGCCGTACACCGTTGTTTTGGACTGAACTTAGTGAAAGTAAAATCTTCGGGGTTGATTTGATTAGGGATGTTGAGCAGAAAGTTCAAGTAATTCATGAAAGTTTGAAAGCCGCTTCGGATCGTCAGAAGTCGTACGCATATTTAAAAAGAAAAGACATTGAATATCAGGTTGGAGACAAAGTGTTTCTTAAAGTCTCACCCTGGAAAAAGGTGCTGAGATTTGGCCGTAAAGGCAAATTGAGTCCGAGGTTCATCAGGCCGTATGAAATATCTGAACGGATTGGGCCAGTCGCATACCGATTAATTTTACCCCCTGAACTTGAAAAGATTCACAACGTCTTTCATGTCTCGATGCTTCGACAATATAGGTCCGAACCATCGCACATAATTGCTCCATCTGAGATCGAGATTCAATCTAATTTGAGCTACGAAGAAGAACCGGTTCGCATTTTAGCACGTGAAGTAAAAGAATTACGAAATAAAAAAATCTCATTAGTGAAAGTAATGTGGCTTAAGCATGGGGTTGAAGAAGCTACTTGGGAGCTCGAAGAATCTATGAAAGAACGTTATCCGAATTTATTCGCTGGTAAGATTTTCGGGGACGAAAATTTTTAAGTGGGGGAGAGTTGTGACAGACCTAATTTGACCCTAGTCGGAATGTGGTTTCGGGACCACAAAACCGAGTCATAAAAATTTACTTTAATTTTAATTGCATAAATTTGATGCGTAATAGTGTGTGTATGAAAAATTAATGTTTTAATTTATTCTTAGGAATGTGAATTTTCTTGAAAGGACTTAGTTGAGAAACTTAGAAAAGATGATAGGTAAATTGTAAGGATCAAATAACAACAAGGTGAGAAAACTTGGGTTTGCATGTCAAATTGCCCAAAACTCAAGTAGTGGCCGGCCAAGCAAGGATGGTTCTTCCACTAGGCTGAATTTTTAATGTAATGCTTTTATTAGTAAATGGTTAAAATAAATTAAAGAAAGGAAAGATGAATAAAATAAGAAAGCAAGAGAAAGTCTTCATCTTCTTTCTTTTTCAAGTGCCGTGAGCTAGGAGAAAGAAGGAAGAAATGTTCTAAGACATTCAGCCATCCTAAGGGGTTGATTAAGGTAGGATTCATGTTAGTTTTGTTAAAGTTTTTGTGAAAATCTAGTTAGTAGCCAATGTCTTATTATATCCCATATGTTAATTTTCTACCTAAATAGGTAATTAAATGGCATACGGTTAGGGAGAGGTAAATGCTAAGAGTATGGTGCTTTTGATGTTGTGAATGGAAATAGTAGAAATGTGAAAGAAAATTTAGGTAGAAATGTAGTTATATGTGGATTTATATGATGTTACAAATAGATGTGAAGCTATGCTAGATTAGGAAAAATTCGGTCAAGTGTTCATGAGAGGAAACTATGTGTTTAAAAGAATAAAAATGATATTATAATTGATAGTATATGTATTCGGCCATCTAATTAAGTGTATAGGTGATGTTAAATCTAATTTTTGCACATTCGGCTATATAAGTATGCCCATTTGTGATATTACCTTTGATTGTATAAAATCGACTAAAATGAGTAATTAGTAAGGGTGGTTGCCTAATATACAAATATGTATATATGTATGTGTAATTGGATTATTGATAGTAAGGTGATATTATATGGTTATTAGCCGAATGGCTCAAAAGCATAAGGTAGAAGGATAAAAATTTACCATGTGTTTCTTATGATATGAAATCATTAATATTTTGATATAAATATTTAGCAAGACGGTTAAACTAGTTTAACTTATTCGATTAAGCTCAAGAAGTTAAAGGAGGGGAATCAAGCAAGGGCAAAGCAAAGAACATCGAGTAGCCGAGTTGGAACCGTTTTACCCAACACAAGGTAAGTCCTTAAGCATTTTTGTAAGGTTGATTAGTTTGTATATAAATAATACTAGTGAATCATAAAAGGATTCCTTTTGATGAGTATTCTCTTGGAGTGATTTTCCTATTTATTAATGTGACCATATGTGCTATTTCAATTAAGTAAATTGCTTCATCATAATGAGTTAACATAAGGCACTATGTGTGCGGAATTAAGTGGCACTATGTGTGCCGATTTGGATGTTGAAGCATGAGAGAAAATCCAATGCACTGAGTGTGCGGTTTACTATGGCACTATGTGTGCGAGTGTGACGAGCACTATGTGTGCAAATACGGTTGATAATATAAAGTGTGCATGAAAGAACGAAGTGGTAGAACTAGTAACTAAAATATCGAACTTGAGACATGTGCTGAGTAGGTATAAATTTATCTAGTGCATCATGATTCCATGCTTTGAGGAATCGGGTCTAAATCAATTGGGTTGTTTTGGTATTTGATTTGATTGTAGGACTTGGCATGAGATTGAATCGAAATTCTAAGAAATTATAGCATAGTTCGGTATGGTTGGAGTAACTGATTTTGCATTATTTGCTTTCTCTTATGATCTTTTACAAATGGACGGTATGTAAGGCTTATGACTTACTGAGTTATATACTCATTTGGTGTGTTTGTTTGTTACTTATTTAGGTTTCTTTGACCCATTTTGTGTGCTCGGGACCATCGTCGAAGTCATCACACCAGCTTGCAACTTTTTGGTACCCTCTTCTTAGTTGGTCTAAGAGAACATTTCGGCATGTATAGGCTATTATGTTTTTTTGAACTTTAATATGTAAACTTTTAGCCATGTGAATATGGCTTAAATGCTAAGTTTGGATTTGGCCTTATGGGTGCTTAGTTATAAGGTTCAGTAAGTTTGGCCTTAATAATTCGGTTTTGATTGAGTAATAGTCTAAGTCTATTTGATTATTATGCCGTATGTCATGACTGATCATTTTTGGTGTTACACTTATGATATGGTTATTGAGTAGTATGGAAATTCTTGGTAATGACTAGCCATTGGAATGGCTAATCATGATCATATTTGGTGTTATGTATGTCAAATTACTAGCTAATCCATGGAAATCATGAAATAGGTAAATTTTTACCATAAAATAGATTCAGACAGCAGTAGTGATGTGAATTCGAAAAATCACTAAAAATAATATAAATGGAATTAAATAATGAATAAATTATGGAATCGAAGCTTTATAAGTCTATTTTCATATGGAAGAAGCAAAACAGGTATATGAGCTATATTTTATGAGATGTTTAAATTGTCGTGAAATAGGGCCAGAGCGATTTCTGGAACCCCTGTTCTGAATTTGGAAATTCACCATAAATTTTAAAAAAATAATTAGAAGTCATGTCTTATATGTACAGATTCATTATTGAGTCTAGTTTTATTAGAGACAAACGGCATAGGCATTGAAGCCCTGTACATGGAGATATCTAATTCGTAATGCATAGAGGTCAGAGTAGTCGAACCCTGATACAGGGGAGACTTTAACTAATAAACTGTACTAATTGGCCCGACTAAAAATTCTACAAAAATATTTACTAGATAAATATATGAGTCTAGTTTCAGGAAAAATTACGGAATTGGATTTCGAGTTACGGAACTCGAGATATGATTTTTAAAGTGACTGTGATGCAATTAGCCAGCTTGTCTAGAAAATTTTAAAATTGATTGTATGAGCTGTTTAAGTAATGAATTAAGCCCGTTAATACCTTGTGTTCGACTCCGGCAACGGTCTCGGGTACGGGGTGTTTCACCCAGTATGAATATGCTAGTTGAACCTACTGAATTTGTGGTTAAAGTGTCTAACCCGTTAGGCAAACATATGTTGGTAGACCAAGTATGTAGAAACTGTCCCTTGACAATTAGAGGTCATTATTTTCCGACTAACCTTATGTTATTGCCTTTTGATGAATTCGATGTAATCCTAGGTATGGACTGGTTGACTTCTCATGTGGTTGTATTGGATTATGGACGAAAAGTCATCAAGTTGAAATGTGAAAACGGGGATGTCCTCCGAGTTGAACAGAGTGAATCAGATAACTTGCCTGTAGTAATATCGTCTATGAATGCGGAGAGATATTTGAAAAAAAGATATGAGTCCTACCTTGCATTTGTGTTAAATACTCAGGCGTTGGAAGTGAAAATTAAGTTAGTGCCTGTGGTATGTGAATACCCAGATGTGTTTCCGGAAGAGTTGCCCGGATTCCCTCCAACTAGGGAAGTTGAGTTTAGTATCGAGTTGGTCCTTGGTACGGCACCCCTCTTGATCGCTCCGTATAGGATGGCTCCTACGAAGTTAAAAGAGTTGAAGGCTCAATTACAAGAGTTATTGGATAAGGGTTTTGCAAGACCGAGTTATTCACCGTGGGGTGCTCCGGTACTTTTTGTGGAAAAGAAAGATGAGTTGATGAGATTGTGCATAGACTACCGAAAACTCAACAAAGTAATCGGGAAGAACAAGTATCCCTTGCCAAGGATCAATGATCTGTTCGATCAGTTAAAGGGAGCCATCATGTTTTTCAAGATCGACTTAAGGTCGGGCTACTATCAGTTAAGGGTTAAGGAGCAAGATGTATCGAAAATCGCGTTTAGGATGAGGTATGGGCACTATGAGTTTCTTATTATGCCTTCGGTTTAACAAATGCTCCTGCAATGTTTATAGATTTAATGAACCGCATTTTTCGGTCGGATTTGGATAAGTTTGTGGTAGTCTTTATCGACGACATATTGATTTACTCAAGTAATAGGAGTAAGCACGCGGAGCATCTGAGAACTGTTTTGCAAACATTAAGAGATAAACAATTATATGCCAAGTTCAGTAAGAATGAATTTTGGATTAAAGAGGTTGGATTCCTAGGACATATCGTGTCGGGAGATGGGATCATAGTTGAGCCAAGCAAGATCTCAACTATTATTGAGTGGAAACCACAGAGGAATGTGATAGAGGTTTGAAGCTTTCTGGGTTTAGTTGGATACTATAGAAGATTTGTGAAGGGATTCTCTATGATAGCCACTCCGATGATAAGGTTATTACAAAAGGATGTCAAGTTCGAATGGATAGAGAAGTGCCAACAGAGTTTTGAGAAATTAAAGACTTTGTTGACCGAAGCTCCAGTTCTAGTGCAACCAGAATCAAAAAAGGAGTTTGTGGTGCATAGTGATGCATCCTTGAATGGGTTAGGGTGAGTGCTCATGCAAGAAGGCTAGGTTATAGCCTATGCCTCGAGACAGCTAAAGTCACACGAGAGAAATTACCCGTCCCATGATTTGGAGCTAGCAGCTATAGTGTTCGCATTAAAGATTTGGGGACACCATTTGAATGGTGAGAGATGTCTGGTTTTCACCGACTGTAAAAGTCTAAAGTATTTGATGACTCAAAAGGAGTTAAATCTGTGGCAACGATAATAGATAGGGCTATTAAAGGATTACGAGTTGGTGATTGACTATCACCCGAGCAAGGTGAACGTGGTTTCCGATGCCTTGAGTAGAAAATCATTATTTGCGTTGAGAGTAATGGATGCCCAACTGGATTTATTAGATGATGGTTCAGTTCTACCAGAGTTGAGAGCTAGACCGACATTTCTACAACAGATCCGTAAGGCTCAGAATGATGAGAAGGAGTTGCAAGCTAAGAAGACTCAGTGTGAGACGGAAAATGAATCTGAGTTTCGTATTGGTGTTGATGGATGTTTAATGTTCAAAAATAGAGTTTGTGTACCCAAGGGCAATGAGCTTATTTAGAAGATTCTGCGATAGCTACATAATGGTTGTTTGTCCATCCACCTGGGCAGTGTAAAAATGTATAACGACCTGAAGAAAATGTATTGGTGGTCGGGATGAAACGAGATATTTCAGAGTTCGTTTCCAAGTGTCTTGTGTTTCAACAAGTGAAGGCTGAACACTAAGTACATTAGGGTCTACTTCAGCCTATAACGGTTCTAGAGTGGAAGCGGGATCGGATTACCATAAATTTTGTGATGGGCTTGTCGGTAACCCCGAACAAAAAGGATGTTGTTTGGGTTGTTGTGGATAGGTTAACAAAGTTAGCACATTTTATACCAGTGCGTACCGACTACTCCCTTGAGAGATTGGCTGAGTTATACGTTTCCGAGGTTGTGAGATTACATGGGGCGCCCCTGTCGATTGTTTTAGATAGGGACCCGAGATTTACTTCGACGTTTTGGAAAAAGTTACAAGAGGCATTGGGAACAAAGTTGAGTCTTAGCACGACATTTCACCCGCAAACTAATGGCCAGTCGGAAAGAGTGATTCAGATTTTAGAAGACATGTTGTGGTGTTGTGTTCTTGAGTTTCAAGGCAGTTAGGAAAGGTACTTACCATTGATTGAGTTCGCCTACAACAACAGTTATCAGACAAGTCTGAAAATGGTGCCTTATAAGGCTTTGTATGGGCGAAAGTGTCGAACGCCCTTATATTGAACTGAACTTAGAGAGAATCAGATTCACAGAGTCGATTTAATCAAAGAGACTGAATAGAAACTTAAAGTGATTGGCGACTGTGTGAGGGCTGCCTTGGATAGGCAGAAATTCTATGCAGATTTGAAACAGAAAGAGATCGAATTCCAAGTTGATGATCGAGTGTTTTTAAAAGTATCCCCGTGGAAGAAAGTACTCAGATTTGGTAGAAGAGGCAAGTTGAGTCCTCATTTCATAGGACCTTATGAGATTACCGAGAGAGTAGGGCCAGTTGCCTATCGATTGGCTTTGCCACTAGAATTGGAAAGATTCACGATGTGTTTCATGTGTCCATGCTACACCGATATAGATTAGACCCTTCGCATGTGATTTCGCCAACAGAGGTTGAGATTCTTCCAGATATGACTTATGGCAAAGAGCCCATCAAGATATTGGCTCGGGAAGTCAAACAGTTAAGAAACAAGAGTATTGCACTCGTAAAGGTTTGTGGCATAGACATTGAGCTAAGGAAGCCACCTGGGAACCCGAGGAGACTATGAGAGATCAGTACCCGAAATTATTCACCGGTAAGATTTTCGGGGACCAACATCCCTAAGGGGGAGAAATGTAATAGCTTGATCTAGGACCTAGTCAGAATAGTGGTATTCGAACCACAAATCCAGAGTCGAATAAAATATTTTATTATTATTTTTGAGTCATTGCATGTTTATATTAATGTATGAAAAATTTGTTGAGTTAATTTTGACGTTCGTGAGCTCAATTAAGAAAAATGACTAAATCGCATAAAATGCAAAAGTCCTAAATTAAGAGCTAAAAGTGTCAAATAGCTAGAGAATAAAAATTGGGGGCCTTTAAAGGGAAGTTAGACCTTTAGAAATAGGGTGGCTAGTCGTAGGGGAAAATGAATTGAAAATTTTCAATGTTAGGTAATTAATTTTTTGACTTTTTGACTAAAGAAGAAATAAAATAATCAAAGGATGATATCATCTCCTTCACCTCTCCTTCTTCACCGAAATTTTCAGTAAAGAATGGGGTTTTAAGAGCTTGAAATTTTAGCAACTTTAAGCCTTCACAAGTAAGTGATTTTTATGACTTTTCTTGAATATTTTATACTTTTGAGACCCTTGAAGCATGAGCTTTCAAATGAAGGTACTATTTTGCAAAATGATTAAGAGTTTAGGGTTTTTCCATAAAAGGATTTGTAATTTTTGTTGAGTTTTTACGGAAGAAAATGAGTCTTGGGTGTCTTATAACCAACTTTTGTGAAATATGTTAGCACGAAAACACCTAAAAGGACTATTTTGCATAAGTTGTAAAATAGATTATAAGTGTATAAATTAGTGGGAATTTGGAGTTGCTATAAGAGTAGAAAGGGTTCGGTTAGGCTTAAGATGTGAAGAAATTTGATAAAAATCAATTTTCGGGCTTAGGGGTAAAATGGTCACTTTGTAAAAGTCTAGGGAAAAATTGGTCATTTTGCCCAATTATGTATGGTAGAGTGCCTAGATTGATAAGGTGACTAAATAAGTTCATTTTTTTTAGATCAAGAAATATCGAATCAAAATCTAGACCGAAGAAAAGCCAAGCAAATCGACTAAATCGACTAGTCGTCACATTTTGTAATCCAAGGTAAGTTGTATGTAAATAATACAACTATATTGATAATGTATGTGATTGAATTGTACTTGAAATTATTATAGCATGAATTGCTTGACTGTGGAAATGAGATAATGTGATGAGCATAGAGATAGTAGAATTCCAGAATGAACCTCAGGAAATAAATCAGATATTCATGCTATGACATTTGGGTCACTTGTATGAGCTAGTGTAAGACATGTTTGGGACATGCATTGATCACATTATGAGAGTCAGTGTAAGACCATGTCTGGGACATGGCATCAACATCGAGACGAGTGCTAGTGTAAGACATGTCTGGGACATGAATCCGCTACGAGATGTGTCAGTGTAAGACTATGTCTGGGACATGGAATCGGTGCAGATATACTAGAGCTTGTGTAAGACCATGTCTGGGACATGGATTCAGCACCTGACCCCATGTTTAAGGCTAAATGAGTATGTAACAGTCCGATTTTGACCCTAGTCTGAATAGTAGTTTCGGGACCACAAATCCGAGTTTGAAAAATATTTTAATATTATTTTTTGTGTCTGTGATATGTGAATTTACCTCTGTGAAATT